>NC_053025.1:228368417-228637585 GCF_003073215.2 Triticum urartu
GGTCTTCTGCCTTGTATCTTCATGGCCCATTAGTCCGGCCCATATCAAGTGGCCCGGACACCCGAGGACCCCTTAGTCCAAGACTCCCTCAATGGCCCAGTCCCATAGGTCCTTACCATGTATTGTTCTGCTATTTGCTAATTTAGTATCTATGAAATACACACTCTCCCTTTTTCTTCTCTACGGGTTCAATCCCCTGTGACGAATAAAATGCAGTTAGCTGTTTATCATTTACAGCCTTGTATGGAGAAGTTGATCAGACTTTGTCAAGTGTGGATAGCCGATTTTGGAGTGATCAATAACTTATTTAAGATGGCCTCAAATGGACAAGTGATCTACATGAAGGAGTTTGTATTGTTGATATGAACATCTTTGAAGTTTGGGTCATCACTGTCCGTTCTCATCTCAAAGGCCGAAACTATGCTCAGAGTACCAAGATTTTATATTCAGAGTACAATTTGGCCAATTAAACCCCCAAGATGACCTCATATGAAAAAAATGATCTACATGAATTATCTTCATCTCGTCGAACCGATTGATTTTGATATAAAAATTGTCCCAATCCGAGTTCATATGCAAAAGTTAGAGGCAACAATTCACGGACCGGTCCCGAGTGAAAAAGTGACGCGAGGGACCAAACACCCACCTAGGTGGTGTCTGATGGGTCGCATGAGTTATTCGTCCTTTGTCGGTTGAATGAAGCTTGTGGGGATGGAGACCTTGCCAGCGTGGAAAGCTTGTCGGAGTGGTGACCTTGCCGGCATGGAAAGCTTGCCGGGGTGGAAACCTTGCCGGGGTGAAAGCTTGCCGGGGTAGAAACCTTGCCGGGGTGGAAAGCTTGCCGGGGTGGAGACTGTCAAAGTCAATCCGACCAGAAGTTGGAGATGGGATTGAAAGATTATTCAGATGGCCTCGTATGGAAAAGTGTTCTACACAGAAGTTGTGCACATCATTGAAACCGTCAACTTTACTTTTTGAGTCATCATCATCGGAGATAGTATACGACCTGCAAAATTGTTACAAGACTCGGACAGTTTAGAAAACTGCATAATTGAATCCGACCCACATTTAAAGATAGGCCCTGAAAGTCATGAACATGGCTTTAAAAGGAGAAGTGGCCTAGAATCTCTTATGCGGATCATCGAGGCGGACAAGTTTGATGTTGAACTCGACTCCATACGAGTTAGTATGCGACTTCTACAGCCCACGCAAGAAGCAGGACAGAAGTATGGGACAGATTCAGGCTAAATCCAAGTTGGACTGAAACTAGAACTGTAGGACGTGAATTGATGTAATTTTCTTGTAAGGAAAGCCTAGATGAATCCTTTACTTGTACGGGAAGTCTAGCCGCCTCTTATATATGTTAGGGGTGATGGCCGATTGAAACAACAACAATCGAACAAATCAATCTACTACTTTTTCGTGTTCATCTACTTTTTATCTCTCCCTTGTATCTTTCTTCTCGTTCTTCGCTAGTTCTTCATGCTGGAGGGCTGCGAATCCATGAGGTTCTAGGGGTGAGCAAATCAACCTGGAGCAGCCCATAGCCGTCGCGAGCCCTGACGGGGTCCCTCCCGGGCAAGCAGGGCTTTAGGTCTTCAAAAGCGTCCGTCGGCTATCCAGCGTATCACGCTGCCGGTCGGACCTCCTTCGACGTGAGCTGCGGTGCATCACCCCCGGCGTCGAGGGTACACAGTGACGTGTTCATGTGCGAAAACACTTTTTGGCGACTCCGCTGGGGACGAAGCTTTGAACGGTCTCCAGCTCGTTCTTGCTACAAAAAGATCGTCATCTAGGTTTTGCAATCTACAAATGTAATATGAATACCCAACTTTCCTATGTAGATGCAAATTATTCATATGTTGTTGCTAGATCCCCTAATGATCATAATGTATCGGCTAGCCCTAGTTTTCTCAATCATGCTTCTAATTATGTGCAAGGGCCGATGCAAAATAATCTTCATGCTTCAAATTCTTATGATTTTAGCAACATGCAACATATTTATCCTGACTCTCATGCATCGGCAACCCCACAAATCTATATGCCGATCAACAACATGATGGGTTTGGTTAATCAATTTGAAACACCCCATGTTAAAATTTCCAGTAGCATACAAGAAAGTGCTTCACCCTTTTATTCATCGGCAACTAAATTGCAATATGTGAATCCAACCTCGCCGATGGATGGGAGAATTGGCCATGCTGCTAGTAGCTATTCAGCTAGTTACTCTCAACCATCATATGCTACGCATCATGTTTGTAATTTTTCAGCACCGTATGCAACTGTAGATGTCCATAATTCGGCCTCGCATCTTCATGGTCATAGCCGAATAAGTGAAAATTTTACAGGAACACATGTGTCGTCATCAAATACTGTAGCATATGATGCATACTCTACGCAATTTAAGAATTACGGCAACACTCACGAATCATTGTCAAAAGAATCTGAAAGTATTGCAGAGCAATCCCTTCTAGAAGCGGTTGTGGCTGCATTAAAAAAGAGCTTGGCACAAAACAAGAGGATTAGTGCTCTTTGCCTTGAACAATATGAAAAGGGGTTGTTTCCTGATTATGCTGCAATGAAGGCTAGAGTTTTGCAACAAGACGAATCTTTACCAATTGATAAAATTGCCAAGCAAAAATATGGTTCTACAAAAATGCATGTGCCTTCACCTAGTACTACATCATATTATACACCCCCTACACAATTGCAGAGTTTGGGTAACACCCATGTGCCTTTGCCGAAAGAATCTAAAAGCATTGGGGGGCAATCGTATCCGGATTGGGCTAAAATTGAGAAAAAGATTAAATCCAATTTTGCCGCTCGCCGCTAGAAACAAAAAAAACAGAATTAGCTCAAGTAGAAGAAGCATTGACAATTGGTAGAACCAATGTAAAGAAAGATGATTCAAAACATGAAAGTGCTTCGGTTGAAAAAGCCGAATCAAGTAGTATATATTCCGAATCCATCAAATCCAAAGAGGCAAGCATTATTGAGAAAGGGCATGGCAAGCATAGCAAAACAATCATGCTTGATTTTTCTGAAGTTAATGAAACCTACTTCTTGCCCTATGAGTTCTGTGTC
This sequence comes from Triticum urartu, assembly GCF_003073215.2. Taxonomy (NCBI): domain Eukaryota; kingdom Viridiplantae; phylum Streptophyta; class Magnoliopsida; order Poales; family Poaceae; genus Triticum; species Triticum urartu. Next base: position 228,371,502 of record NC_053025.1, read on the forward strand.
GTAGAAATTGACAAGCCTCAAGGACAAGAGAAAGTAGCCAAACAAAGTTCGGCTGATAAGTATCTTCAAGGTAATGATGCATGGCATAAAGAAAAAGATGATGAAATGGCGTTGGAGAGTCATCCCAAGATGAAGCTAAGTATTGTTCAAGTCACACCACTATCATGCTCTCCTAACGTATTTGAAGAGGTATGGATAGCGAGTAATTTACTTATTTTTAGATTTGGTCGCAACTTCATTATTGATGCATCTATAAGAAATATTCTCATAAGTAATTTTAAAAGACCAATGAAGAAGGGTAATTTACTTGTTAGCAATAAAATTGTTATGGAACATATCAGTCAACCCATTGCGCCATTTATAAAGACCGATAACGACTTATTGTTACAGGCAAAGCTTTCCCCGTTGCTTTATCTAAAGTTCATATCTAGTTGGGTAGCTTTGCTTGTTTCGTACTTGGCTTGCACTTGGTCTAAACTGAGACATGTATGTTCTAAATATCTTCGTTTCAGAAATTTAAAGCCAAGGTTAAATTCTATTGAGAAAACCGATGCTAATATAATATCTTATCCAAAGGCATTGGAGATAGAGTGGAAAACCCAATGCAAAGAAAAATGGGGATTCCAAATCTGAACCATTCGTTTGCTTATCTCCAAAATCCGTTCACACAGCAGGACCGGCTAGAAAACAAGAAGTATACCTTCAATTCAAGCATGTGTGATCAAATATTTGATTTGTTGCTGAAAAATAGTTACATTAGAATTCTTGATCACCATGTTAAGCCATCAATCCAAGGACGAATGTATTGTAAGTCGCATGATTTGTCCAAGCATAATTTTGAGGATTGGAACATGTTTCGTCAAATAGTTAAATCGGCCATTGAAAAAGGACGATTGAAGTTTGTTGAAACACCAAGAGATGACCTGTATATTCCGATTGGTCCCGATGGCAAAAAGATTTTGCATCGGCTGCTTCAAGTTGATCCATTTAAAGAGAAGGTAAAAAATGCAGGTGATGGGATCAAGCTTTCATGTAAAGAAGATGTTGAAGAGCATAATGAACATAATCTTGATGGCGAGAATTCCATCAAAGCTACAATGGAGATGCGAAGGACTGGGGGGGGGCAGCAAGCAAATCCAATGATCGATGAAAGCAAACCAAAACAAGACAAAGGCCGAAATAAGTGCAAGTGTAAACGATCAAAAATCACCTTCGCTGAACTATTGGAGAAATATCAAAGGAATATTGAAGAGAAGAATGCTTATTGGCTCAATCATCCAAAGAAACCAAGATCACCCCCAATCCGCAAATATGAGGATCGGTATTGGCAAAGTGAGAATTTTAATGCAACATATTCATATCCTTATTTTGGGCCGTCAATGCCAATGCCGCAGATGCCTCCCTATGCTCATATAGATCCATATCCATCATGGGACAGGTATGATACATGGGCACATTTTCCATTTTATTTTAGACCATCTCACCAACATCATGTAGCTTCGAGAGGATCAAAATTTGCACAATCACATGTTAAAGACCGTTTCAATCATGAGGAATCGGTCCAGAGCTCAAGGAAGAAGAAAGAGGTCGCCAAGCAAGTTTACCATGTTAAAAGAGATGGTCGTAAGAGTGCAACTTCAGATTTGATCTCAAATGAAAAAGAGCCAATTAAAGTGTTGACATTGGCTACTAAAGGCAATGAGACAAAGCAACCAATTATTGAGAGTCAAAGTGCCAAATCTGAAGAAAAGAAGTTGAGGGTGCATAAGGCCAAAAAGTAATTGCCATTGGTCAAAACTGAATCACAGCCGAAATGCCCACTCGGCTTATCATATTGGCAAAAGAAGAAATTACAAAAACTTAGTGCACAAGAACTTGAAGGAAGGAACATGGCATGGGTTCCCAAAGAAAGTGCTCAAAATAGGAATTATGTGCAAGCTTTCATTACAAGAAGTGTGGTAAAGGTGAAGAAGGAAAAGAGTGAAAACTATGAAGGACCAAGCCGAAGGTTTCAGCATCTTCGGTCTATACATTATCCATATTCTTCAACTATGCCATTAACGCCTATATCATGGAATTCTTCATCAGGTATGATTGGTAACCCTCAATGGGCTTATTTTAATCAATGGATCCAATATAATTTCTTACATCATGAAAGGGTATTAGCTACAAGTCTGTTGCTGATCCAAAGGGCCGAAATACTTGATTTGTCATTTCATTTGTTTGTTTCGGCCATGTGTGCTTTGAACAAAGTTTACATGCTAATGGCCGATAGTTACCTATCATCCTAAGAGTATGTCAATGCATGGACGGTGTAGTATTCTAACATCGTCCTTAGTTCGATTGGAGAGCGAGACAAGGTGCTATACATATTGAGGCTTTCGGTGATTCATTATGAGTAGTGCAACAAGTATCCAAGGGTTATCAATGGTTTAACGAATCACTTATAAGTTAATCTTATGGTGAGAGAAAGGATTGGAGGGAATTCATTCTTGATCGTTTGCAAAATCCTAGCGAAAGGGTCGACAATATGGTTGATGGTTGGTTTTGACATGCATATCTATGGAACTTTATAGCGGGATTAATTAAGTTGAGAAAGTTTCACCCAAGCTTGCGTCAGAATATTCACACAAACAATGGCCGATATGAACTTATCATCCTAAGAACATGCAAAATAGCCGATGGAGTGTTGACATCATCGTTAGAGCAAGCTATGTGCAAGTTATTTTTCGGCACACAAGCTTTGCCGAAAAACAGGGGGGCATGTGTTGACACCCGATTTTGGAACGATCAATAACTTTGGGCCATCACATGAAGGAGTTTCGTATTGTTGATATGAACAGCTTTAAAGTTTGGGCCATCACCGTCCGATCTCATCTCAAAGGACGAAAATATGTTCAAAGTATGAAGATCTTATATTCAGAGTACAGTTTGGCCGATTAAACCCCCAAGATGACCTCATATGAAAAATGATCTACATGAATTGTCTTCATCTCGTCGAACCAATTGATTTTGATATAAAAATTGTCCCAATCCGAGTTCACATGCAAAAGTTAGAGGCAACACTTCGCGGACCGGTCCTGAGTGAAAAAGTGACGCGAGGTACCAGACACCCACCTAGGTGGTGTCTGATGGGTCGCGTGAGTTATTCGTCCTTTGTCGGCTGAATGAAGCTTGCCGGGATGGAGACCTTGCCAGCGTGGAAAGCTTGGCGGGGTGGAGACCTTGCCGGCATTGAAGCTTGCCGGTGTGAAAGCTTGCGGGGGTGGAAACCTTGCCGGGGTGAAAGATTTCGGGGGTAGAAACCTTGCCGGGGTAGAAACCTTGTCGGGGTGAAAGCTTGCCAGGTAGAAACCTTGCCGGTGTGGAAAGCTTGCCGGGGTGGAGACTATCAAAGTCAATCCGACCAGAAGTTGGAGATGGGATCGGAGGATTATTCAGATGGCCTTGTATGGAAAAGTTCTCTACACGGAAGTTGTGCGCATCGTCGAGACGGTCAACGTTGCTTTTGGAGTCATCATCATCGGAGATAGTATACGGCCTGCAGAATTGTTACAAGACTCGGACAGTTCAAGAAACTGCATAATTGAATCCGACCCACATTTAAAGATAGGCCCTGAAAGTCATGAAGATGGCCTTGAAATAAGAAGTGGCTCACGATTTCTTATGCGGATCATTGAGGCAGACAAGTTTGATGTTGAACTCGATACCATCCGAGTTAGTATGCGACTTCTATAGCCCGCGCAAGAAGCGGGACAGAAGTGTGGGACAGATTCGGGCTGAATTGAAGTTGGACTGAAACTAGAATTGCAGGACGTGAATTGATGTAATTTTCTTGTAAGGAAAGCCTAGATGAATCCTTTACTTGTACGGGAAGTCTAGCCGCCTCTTATATATGTTAGGGGTGACGACAGATTGAAACAACAACAATCGAACAAATCAATCTACTACTTTTTCGTGTTCATCTACTTTTTATCTCTCCCTTGTATCTTTCTTCTCGTTCTTCGCTAGTTCTTCATGCTGGAGGGCTGCGAATCCACAAGGCTCTAGGGGCGAGAAAATCGACCTAGAGAAGCCCATAGCCGTCGCGAGCCCTGATGGGGTCCCTCCCGGGCAAGCGGGGCTTCGGATCTATAAAAGCGTCTGCCGGCTGTCCTGCGTATCGCGCTACCGGTCGGACCTCCTTCGACGTGAGTTGTGGTGCATCACCCCCGGCGTCGAGGTTACACGGTGACGTGTTCGTGTGCGGACATCAAGTAGTTACAAAATCAGGTATCTAATAAGAGTGGCATCGAGCTCGTTGAAGTTGAAGAAGAGATGTAATTCCTCGAAACTCACATTGATGGAACCAGCATCTTGTTGAAATGATCTCTGTTGTAGTGGACTAGCAAACCATGATGACCTGCTGACATTTGATCTATGCAATATTCATGTAACTCGCGACAACTGGAGCTGCACTCATCAAAGTATTCGCGAATAAAAAATGGCTGGCCACAGATGTAATTGCGTGCTTGAAGTACGCCTGCTTTACTTTTAGCAAGCAATAAATGTACTTCTTCATCATCCATGTTGTCAGAAATAATATTACTCCCCTATTCGAACAAGCTGCTGTTAATTTGGTTCTGGGCGATGAGTTCTTTAAGTAAGAGGCAATCATTCTCTTTCCTCTTCACTCTCCCACTGCGCTTCCTCGTGGGTGTAGCCTTTTTGGCCACTTCCTTCTTGGTACTTGAAGCATTTATGGCAGAATGTCTTGTTGGGGGCAAGGTAGACTGCCGAGCAGACGGTAAAGCTTCGACAGACTGCTTAGTAGATGGTTTACCTATGACGGACCGTTGAGCTGGCGGTGCTGCTATTACGGAGTGCTAGGCTGTAGGAGCAGAGGCATTGGATTGCTGGCCATGCGTTGAAGCTATGTCGGGTTTCTGCGCATGTGGTGCCAACTTGTCGATGTGCTGAGGAGGTCGTGCCAACGCGTTGGTTTGCTGAGCAGGAAGTGCTGATGCATTGGTATGCTGATCACGCGACTGCGGACCGATGGACTGATGAGCAGTCGGTTCTGGACCTACAGACTGCTTAGCAAGCGGTTCTAAAGCATCAGACTGCTTAGGAGTCCGTTCCACCAGGTTGGTCTACTGAGCATGTGCTGCAGCTGGGTCTCCCCCCGCTGCTTTAGTGGCCGGCATCTGAACCGGTGGTGCGTCTTCAGCAATTGTAGGCCTTGCCATTGGTTGTTTTGGGCGGAGGATGATATGGCCTGTACGCCACAAAGTCAGGCCGGCTGATCACAGGTTGATGCATCAGCCGTCGGATTGCTAGTATTAGGTTCTTTGGGGGAAGCACGCGAGAGCTTCTGTGGCAAGGAGATCGTCACCAGTTGAGGGGCGACATCCGATGAACTCTATTTCCTTTTGTGGCCACTGGATGTGATGTAATAGTGTTTTTCCCAAGGTCCTTTGCTCATCGATGTCTCGTAGGACATTCTTCAGGGCAAATTCATTGAATCCAGGCTTTACTTCAGTCATGTAGCACTTCACACAGCCCTGCTTCAATGGCACATTGTCCAACAAGAGGCCATCTTCAAAGAAGGGTGGGCAAACCTAGGCTGTTGCACATTTTAATGTACCTTCATAATGTGACAGGACGCCCTTCAATCTGTTTTTCATTCCAGATAGATCAAATATAGCATCACCACGAGCAGCTGAAGTCTCAGTGTCGCTGGGGTCAACTGATGCACAGCTACTCTTGTGCAGTGTTGTCGCGCAATAAGCAGCATCCTCCATGCAAGCCTCCCCTTCCATCTGATGGCTATCTGTTAGTGTTAGAGTCTTCTGCATCAATTTGACTCCTCAACATCCTTTCGAACACTCGGATACATCTCGTTCCTCAACTTTTCATACAATGCATTCTGCTTCGTTTCACTCCTCGCTTTTTTCATCCTGAGCCTCTCTTCTTTGCTGAGTGTGAAAGCCCTCTTGTGCGGGACATTAACACCTATACCCCTTGCACGACCAGGGGGCTCTTTTGTTTCCAGAGCAACGAACAGAATGTCCCATGGCCCTGAGTTCCTGTAGAACCTTCTAGGGATCTTGGAAGCCTCTAACATCACTTGATACAGTTCTTCATCATGTGAGTTTTTAAAGTAATAAGTTCCATCATCACGCCTCCTTGCACGTGCCCGCAAGTAGTCTCTGATGTGTTGGCCCCTGATTTCACTAAAGGTGGGATTTCCACCCGCCGCTACTGCTTCTTTGTCCTCCTGGTCCCATATCAGCTTCATGTTGTAGTATCCTGCCACACCCATACAGTGGGGACGTATGTTCTTCTTCTGAAGTTACCATTGCTTGAAACTCTTCTTAGCAAACTCTTTAGTTGCCCTGGCCCTTTTGAATTCTATCCAGTCTGCCTTTGTAATTTGGGGGTGTGCGGGGATTGGGTACTTGCCTTCACTCAAGTACTTCTTGTACATCACGTGCTTCTAGTTTCTCCAAGCATCCCTAGCCTTCTTCAGTGCAGCGTGTTCCACCTGCATTCTCCACTGCTCTGGAACGTTGAAGTGATCCATGATCTCTTGGACTATCCTTCACCGTGTTTCCGTGTCTGCTTTCAGAAATCCCGGCAGATTAATGTTGAGCCTTGCCCTGCCAACAAATCCACACACACTCCTGAACCTCGTGTGTGCTTTATCTGGTTTAGTTGGAGACCAAGACTTTAAATCAATCTCGGTTACTTCATATACACCTTTAGGCTGGTCTGTGGGCTTCCTTGGAGCGTTCATCCGTGTCCTGACAGGAAGGGTAATTGCTGCAGCACTATCCCATTCAAGATTACTTGATCCCTCACAATCTACTGATGACCTAGGGTTGTCAGAATCAGATGAAGATACATCACCTGAAGCATGAGTGCTATCACTACTCCTCGGCATCTACAGAGAACACATGCGAAACTCTGGAAAGGATGATAAGCATAAAACTAACAACTTGGTATCAAGCTTTCTAAACATGTCATGCAATAATTTAGAAAATGTACGACTAATTTGTTAAGTTTGTGTGACTCGGGTGCCCGCGATATGTAAATAGGCAGTAACTTATTGGAACAAATACAACTTATATGTAGTTAGGAAGGTAGATAATGAACATATATACACTCTCCGTTATTTTATAGCCAATTTGGGAACATATGGAACAAAATAGGAAGAGGGATTGCGAGGAAATATGCCTCACCACGATGGAGAGCAGTAACTAATAGCCTTCTTAATGCAAACCCGTCCAGACCACATGAGAGGCGAGGGTTACAACATCGATATGCTCAAGGGTGGCTGGGGAGCAAGACGGCGAGGCGCGGGCAGCCGCGTGTTGGGAACGACAGTGGAGGTAGGCTTGATGCCGAAGAGCGGGCACACGGCCAGGGTGAGCACAGCGGCGCCAGAGAGTGTTCTGCTATGGATCTGTGTCAGGGGAAATGACACCTACGGGATCACGAGGAATCCCTTTTTGCTACAGTTGGCGGGCGCGGGGCTATGGAAAGAGCAGGATTGATAGATTAACGTGGGGGGATTATCCAGGTTCGGGACGCAAGTGATGCGTAATACCCTACTCTTACTGGTTCCTGTTTATCTGGTGTTCTTGGACTAGCTACAAGGCATGCAGGGTCCAAAAAATCTGAATCCTCTCTCAGTACGCCGCGGGCCTCCTTTTATAGTCAAAGGGGCTGCCACGGTGTCACACATGAGATGGAAAGCTATACAATAGTCGAGTCTATCTCTTCGCACCGTAGGACAAACACATTTAATGTGCTACCGACGTGCGCTCCTTGCTGTATCGGGGACGGTAAGGAAGCTCGTCCCAGCTGTCGCCGCATCGCCTGGCCTCGACGCGCATCCGAACAAGCGAGGCGTGTAGCGCCACGTTGGTTGGCTGCTGAGTTTGTGTGGTGGCAGAGTCTTCATGAAGATCTGCATGCCACCATGCAGGTGCTTGCCTAGTCGGCCAAGAGGGCGCACGTCGCCACGCAGGTGCCTGCCTAGCTGGTGGGCTGGCAGCTGCATGGGAACGGCGATGGAGTCTTGGCAGATGTGGGCGTGGCGGCGGCCCAGCGGATGTTTTCGGCAAGAGTCTTGCCAGGGCCCTGGCAAGGGTCTTGCCACTGCATCGTGGTCGTCTACGGCAAGGGTCTTGCCAGGGGTCTCGTGGGTATCCTTGGAAAGGATCTTGCCAAGGATCGTCGTCTTCTGGTCATCATCTGGTCTTGTGTGTTCTGGTCTTGCATGCCACCATGGAGGTGCCTCCCGTGCCTCGGTTCCAATGTGGTTGATGGTGTTGGAACTCTTGGGCTCAAGGGGGGCGGCTCTGCTGGTGTCGGGCAAGTTGCCCCGGCAAGGTTCTTGCCGGGGCTGTGGAGGTCGCCCCGGCAAGGGCCTTGCCGGGGGAGTCCACCTCGCCCCTGTGCTCTTCGTGTTTCTAGCTTGGCGTTGTTCTGGTGGTCTTGTGGCTTTGCTTCCTTCCTCTGCCCCGCTAGGTGTGGCTGTAGGCGCGGCTCCAACTTCCCGCGCATAAGTAAAGGGGTACAAAATAGGACCCCTCCTTTTGTGCACTGACAGGAGCCCCCGGGCCTAGGCCATACATAAGCGCGACATGTTGTTGGGCTAGGCCCAAAATGCTGCACGGGCACGCGGGGCCCGATTATACTGCTGTAACTCCCTCGCCCGTCACACTTCCCCACGACCCGCATTGAATGTGCAACGTGGGTGTCGCGCATGACGTGGGGGTCATGCATGGGGCGGTTGCTGCCCTCACGCGTTACATCGTGGTAAATGGTAAAGAGGCGGCCCGCGCCTTCCCCATAAAAAAGGGAAAAACCACAGGCGCGCTGCTCATTTACCCTCTGCGCCTCTTCCAATCTCGGAACCACCGTTCCTCTCTTCTTCCTCAGGCGAAAGATTCGAAGTTATCGCCTCTGCTCACTGCCGCTGCGTCCCCATTGATCTTGATCCTTTGCCCCCTCCCAGCTTCCATGGCGCCCAAAACCAGCAGGGGCAAGGGAGCGGCCAAGGATTCCGGGGAGAAAGAGGCGCCGGAGAGCGAGTCGGAGGCACGGCGGACGTAGCTCGCCTACTTCCCTTCGATGGTCGATGCGGTGCACCTCAAGAACTTCTTCTTTCCCCTGTGGGGGAGGAACACGACGGGGCACCCTACCACGCGCGTCGTCCCCGCCGATTTTGCCGAGGAGGGCCCAAATCGGTACCCCTTCTTTGTCGATTTCTTCTCTTGTGGGCTCTGCCCCCCTTTCTTTGACTTCTTCAATAACGTCATGCACACCTACGGCTTCCATCTTTTGGATCTCACGCCGAACGCACTGGCGTGCATGGCTCTCTTCGCCGACCTCTGCGAGGGCTTTGCCGGGGTGCTTTCTAGCACAGCGCTCTTCCGCCACTAGTTCTCTCCTCGTCTCCAACCTGGGGGCGCCATCTCTGGGAGTATCGCCTAGATCCCGAGGACCCAGGAGAAAGGCACATACCCAGAGGGTGCCCAGAAGGAGAGGTGGGAGGAGTGGCGGGGCCTGTGGTGCTGGATCGAGGAGGAGGACCCGCAGGAGTTTTGCCGGGTTCGTCAGAGCCCGCCGACCCGCCGCACGGACTAGAGCGACCTCAACACCAATGACAAGAAGCTCTCGGTCGCCACTACCAGGATCCATCGCCTCACCATGGCCGGGCTCACCCTTGAGATGACTGGGGCGGACTTTATCCTTCGCCAAATTGTCCCATTGCACAATAAGGAGAGGCCGGCCTGGGACTTCAGGAATGCGGCCTACATCATGAGGCTCCGCCCTGGCCTGAAGCACAACTTCACGGTGATGGGGCATGCCCATTTCTGTCAAAGGCTCTTTCAGCTCGACGTGGGCAGCGACGGCAGGGCTGAGAGGACCGGCAGGGCCGCAAAGGCCGGCAAGGCCATCAAGGGGCCCCTGTTTGGGTTGCCGGTGGAAGTGGTCCCGCTGAGCAACAACTCTCGCCAGTCCGACATCATTGCGATGATGTCGGACTTCAACGAACACGGCCTTGACCCGGCCTGGGCCAAGCCGCCAGTTGAGAGGGTGCAGGAGTTTTTCGACACCTTGTTAGAGGCTTATGTCCGCGACAAGGCGGAGCAGGACTACATCGCCGCCAGGGCGGCGGAGGCGGCGCTCGCCAGGGAGGCCAGCAGCGCTGGCGGCACGGACGATGAGGTCGACGCGGCCGCGGAGGAGAGGGAGCTCGCCCAGTGGGCGGAGTCTGCTGGGAAGGCCGGCGGTGCCGGTGATGAGGCTCCCCTCATGGAAGACATGGGCGACAAGTCGTCCGAAAAGGAGGTCGAGGTGAACTATCCCCCGGCCGCGGGGAGGCGGCGCGTCCTGCGGCGGGCTTCCTCTGGCGAGCCGGTCCGGCCCGGCAGGATCACGCAGTGCAACCGGCCTAGGGACAGCCTGTGCGCAAGACGAGGTCGATGAAGGCCGTGAGAGCGAAGAAGGTGGTGAAGGCCGTGGTGGCGAAGAGGAAAACAACTACTTCTTCCTCGTCCAACCGGCACCGGACCCCGTCCCCTTCTCCTCCTCCTTTGGACGGCACCCTGGAGGTCTAGTTTGACCTTGGGTCCTTCAGCCCGGCAAGGAAGAGGAAGCTAGCGGAGGAGGTGGTGGAGGATGAGTAAGTATTCTGCCCCCCATCACTTCCTGACCTTACGCATGTGTTATCTTCCTTTGATTTGGTGTCATTTTCACAGGGACACGGAGACGCAGGCGTAAAGGGTGGTGAACAGGGCCCAGGCCTCAGCGGGCGACAAGCCCCCGGCGGGTAATCCGCGTACGCCGCTATTGGTGGAGAGTAGCCCAGACAGTAGCCCCCGCGCAGCCCTCGCTTCAGCCCTCAGTGTGAGTCCGCCACTCACTCCTTCACTAATGAGCCTTGGGGGTGTGAATCTTTGATGCTGACCTTGCCGGGTTTGCAGGAGGAGAACGGCAGCAACAGGAGCCGCCGAGGGCCACCCCCAACACGCCAACCCCCTTCACTACGCCGCCTAGAGGGGCGTCCCCGGCAAGGGCATCGACCACCGAGGCCATACATATGGAGGAGGAGGAAGCGAGCTTGGGTGCCGGTGGTTCTGTCCCGGCAACGAACGTCGGCGGGAAAGGTGCCACTTCTTCTCAGCCCGGTGCGGGTAAGTGGTTTGCTTATCGTCCCTCTTCCTTCTCCTTCCTTTTGAACCTTGGTCTTGGCTCCATCTCATTCCCTTCTTGGTATCCAGGCCCTTCCTCGGCGGCCCAGGAGGATATCGACACTGTCATCGAGGAGGTCGCCAGGGACGCCAAGGACGAGGCCAAAAAGATTGCCGCCGAGGAGGCCGCCAAGACTGCCACTGAAGAGGCCGCCAAGGGGCCTGCCGGGGAGGGGTTGGTCGACGATCAACCTTCCTCCTCGGCTGCCTCTGGCTTGAGCAACTATTTGAAGGTGGGCAATGACCTCTTCATCCACCTCCCAGGAACGGCGAGCACCAGGGTGCCAATCGAGGGGGAGGTTTTCGATGACGAGGCGCTCGCCGCCATCGGGCTTGAGGTTGTTGACGAACCGATCGCGGGTAGTGGTGGTTCCCAAGAGGAGCAGCTCCTTCGGGCCTTGAGCGTCAACTTCCAAAATCTCCAGGCGCTTCACCATGCCCGCCTGGACAAGGCGAAGTCCGGGATGGCGGCGGTGGAAAAAGCGGAGGTGGAGCTCGAGGAGTGCGTCGTTGAGACGCAGGCCTGGTTCCGCCAGGCGCACGATGAACTGAAGGTCGCTCAGGATCTGTTGGCTTAGCACAGATAGGAGCTCATCCTGAAGTAGGTTGACATCGACAAAGCCCAGGAGGCGGCGAGGGAACAGGCCGCCATGGACGTGGCCACCCGGCCCCAGCACCAGGCCGAGCTGAACACCCTGGAGGAGGACCTTGCCGCTCATGAGGAGGTGCTCGCCACCACACTCCGTGGCAAAGATGAGGAGGTCGAGAAGCTCGTCACGCAGCGGACCCAAGAGCTGGAGCAGAGGCACAAGGAGGCACTCAATGCTCAAGCCTTGGTCCATGCCGGCAAGGTGGCGGAGCTGGAGGTGGAGCGGGATGGGCTGAAGGAACGGGTCCTGAAGCTGACGGAGGAGTAGGATGTGGCCAACGGTGCTCTGGTGGAGGCACAGGCCACAGTCCTTGGCAAGGCCGAGCTGCTCTCCTAGGCCAACGATGCCATCAATGACCTGAAGCTGAAGCTGGAGGGCCTTGAGGGGACGCTTTCGGAGGTCAGGGCCCGGGAAGAGACCCTGACCAAGGGCCTGGAGGAGGAGAGGCAGCGGCGGAGGGATGATGCCGCCAAACACAAGGAGTACGCGGAAAGCATAAACCGTTGGGTCAGTCGCCTCGCCAACATCGCCGGCAGGATCACCACGAAGCTGGCTGCCATGGGGATGCCAGATGTGAGGTACCTCCCGGAGCCAAACGTGAGTCCCAACGCCAAACTGACCCTATTCTTCGAGGGCGTTCTTGGAGCCCTGGAGCAGCTCCGCTCCAACCAGGCAACTTATCTGGCGAACGAGTCCCGGAGGCTTTGCCGGGGCACCCTGACCAAGGTACTCACTAAGGTGGCATTCTGGAACCCCTCCGTCAACTTTGCCGATGTGTTGGAGAGCTTGCCGGAGGAAGCGGACCTCGCGATGCTCAAGGAGCGTATCAAGCCCATCATCAACTGCGTCGATGGAGTCGAGAGGGTGGAGGGCCGACACCGGGACTAGGCACCCCGTTTCTCGTTGCCACTGATAGTTCGAGAGCAAGACAGTTTTATCTTAAGTTAGAACCGCAGTGATTATTTGATGTAATATAACTCTGTACTTCTTCAATATCATGCATGATGTCTTCCCATTAGATCTTTCTTTTTATGTTTGCACCCTACGCTTGGTGAGATAAGGCTGCCAGCGCATAAACCCATGTCGTGGTGCTTTGAGGTCGGATCCTTAGCACCCTGCCGGGGAGGGCACTTGCTGCCGAGCAAACCACCTTGCCTCTCCCAGCGTAGTTGCTTGAACCGTCAAGCCAACTCGAAACAGGAAAGAGCACGGTTGGTAGCGGGTAGGCCACCTTGCCGTTCTCAGCGCGGCCGCATAAGCTGTTGAGCGGACTCGAGACAGAGACATGGGCATTGCCAATAGTGGAAGGATCCCATTGCGTGCAGGTTTCCCATACAAGGAAAGAGATCTTTCGAGGAGGACAGACTCATATAAATGAAATTAGCCAAAATTTTAGATGACCTAGCTTTTCGGGGCCACATGGATGGCGGTCGAAGCTGCGGTCGGCACCAGAGGGCGGTTGTCGGTGTCAAAACTGGTGGATCTCGGGTAGGGGGTCCCGAAATGTGCGTCTAAGGCGGATGGTAACAGGAGGCAGGGGACACAATGTTTTACCCAGGTTCGGGCCCTCTTGATGGACGTAAAACCCTACGTCCTGCTTGATTAATATTGATGATATGGGTAGTACAAGAGTAGATCTACCACGAGATCGGAGAGGCTAAACCCTAGAAGCTAGCCTATGGTATGATTGTATGTTTTCCAACGGACTAAAACCCTCCGGTTTATATAGACACCAGAGAGGTTAGGGTTACACAAGGTCGGTTACAAAGGAGGAGATACACATATCCGTGTTGCCTAGCTTGCCTTCCACGCCAAGTAGAGTTCCATCTGGACACGAGACAAAGTCTTCAATGTTGTATCTTCATACTCTAACAGTCCGGCCAATGGAGATAGTCTGGCTGTCCGGAGACCCCATAATCCAGGACTCCCACGGTGGCCCCTGAACCAGGCTTTCAATGACGATGAGTCCGGCGCGCAGTATTGTCTTCGTTATTGCAAGGCGGGTTCCTCCTCCGAATACACCACGTAAGAATTTGAATATAAGGATAGTGTCCGACCCTGCAAAATAAGTTCCACATACCACCGTAGAGAGAATAATATTTCCGCAAATCCAATTTGCTGACTTGTTTTGGCAACACAACATTACATCACGGCCCGGTGATTATTCGAACCATTTCCTTTCACTAGCCCCGCACATAACGCGAGGCAGTTTTTTGACACGTCTTGTCAAAGCAGAGATCGTGTCCCCTTATCACAGGATTCTCATCAATACGGGTGTGGGTAACCCAACCGTGCCATCGATTACGGCTCTTGGGGAACAAGCGAGTTTTACCAGGCTAGTGGGGACGCATAGTTTCGTCCGCCCATATAAAGGGATAAGGATTTACCTTTTCATCCACGCCTTCTTCCTCCTTTGCTCATCCACCTTCGCATACTCGAGCTCCAACGCCCAAGCCTTCATCCTTCCCCTCAACCTTCTCCAATCATGTCCGGAGCAGGAGGCAAATGGATGGCTTCCTTCGTTACGGAGGGACACATCAAGAAGCTGCGCAGAGCCGGATACTTGGCCGCGAATATCGCGCATCGGCTGCCCGCCGCGGGGCAGATCGTTCTTACCCCTGAACCTCACGAGAGGGTTGTTTTCCTCCACCACTTCCTCCGCGGACTGGGGTTTCCCCTCCATCCATTCGTCCGTGGTCTCATGTTCTACTACGGGCTGGACTTCCATGATCTGGCCCCAAACTTCATCCTCAACATTTTAGCGTTTATCGTCGTGTGTGAGGCTTTCCTCCACATCCGGCCCCACTTTGGCCTATGGTTAAAGACCTTCAATATCAAGCTGAAGGTAGTGGGCGGTCGACAAACAGAGTGCGGCGGAGCCATGGTGGGCAAGATGCCCAACGTTATATAGCTTGAAGGCTCCTTGGTGGAGACCATAAAGGGGTGGCAATCGGCGTGGTTCTACATCACCGAGCCGTGCGACCCCAAATGGGTGGCTGCCCCGAGTTTCGATCCTAATTCCCTACACGGCTCACTTCCTGGAAAGAGAAGGGCTTGTCATGGGGTTCATCGGTGGAGCTGGATGGACTTCAGAAATGTATCCGGAGCATGGCAAGCAAGAAGCTCAAGCTTGTCAACATAGTCCAGGTCATGCTCATCCGCTGGATCCTCCCGTGTCAACAACGGGATTTTAACTTGTGGGAGTTCGACCCGGCCCAGCACCAGACTTTGAGCGAGCTCTTCGACACGATGCACAAGGACGTCTGGAGGGTGCTGTTCAAGGGTGCCGAGGTCCCTCCCTCTCTCGCCGAGGACCGCGGGCTAAGCGCAAAGCGCCTAGCGCGTTCGGTGAGTTCAATACATCCCGTAGGACATTTATTTCCCCTAGCTTAATCATGTGCGGGGTCTAATCTCCATGCCTTTGACAGGACTGGGTGGAGACATCGGGGCAGATTAACTTTCCGGCCCCTCTGCCCGAAGACACTGCGGACGCTCTCCTGACGGAGATGTTGACTCCGGCTCCCTACAAGGTGCCGGAGAAGACCAAGAAGGCCAAGGGAACCCGAAAGAGTTCCCGACGGCAGGCGTCGTCGGACTCACCGTCCGATGACTCTGCGGCGCACTCCTCCCCCGAAGACGAGGAGGAAGAAGAAGATGCTCCCCCTCCAATTGGGGGAGATAAGAAAAGGAAGGCCGCCCCAAATGGGGGGCCGAAGGGTCCAAGAAGGGAAGGACTCTCCTTCCGGACAGTTCCACCGCCGCCGACGAAGGCGAAGACGAGTGGTTGCCCAGGGCCAAGCCCCTGGGGAGAATGTAAGTAGTCGGATAACAGAGTAACTCATAGCATTCCTTTGTCGCACCGCTTTCCCTAATGATGAACATGATTATGCAGGCCGCCACGAGCCAGTATCGATGTATCATCAGACGGCTCTCTGGGCTCGTCGGACATGGATAGCGATCTAGTCCCAACCTCCACCTCCCGTCATCTTGCGGACGACACTGAGGTGCTACCTCACGAGGCACTGGGTCGAGGGGAGACAGTCCCGGAGGCGCCTCAAGGCGGCCTTCCGGACTTCGGCAGCCGAGGGGACAAGGCCCCTGAGAGCTCCGAGTTTGACCCTCAGCCGAACACCGTGCCGGAACCTCCAGTGGTTCCGGGCTCGGGCATGCGGCCTCCTTCTAAGAGGGGCGAGACGCCTGTACCGGTAACCTCTGTCAATCCAGAGGTGCCGGACAATCTGCTGGAAGCGCTTCGCAGCACTTCCATTGACGAGGAGCACTGCACTATCATGAGTGTGGTGATCCAGAAGGTTTAGTCCGCCAAGAGCGGATTGACTAAAGCCTGTGCCAGCCTTCTAAAAGGCTTTGAGGTAAGTGTTAGAAATATAGGAAAATATTACCGCATAGACAGTAGCCCCTGATGCTTTGTTCTGTGTTCACAAAGAAAACCCGAACAGAGGATCAAACAATATCGCAGGAGTCTAATATGAGTATGTCAATATGCGTATGCAGGCTTCGCTGCTGGCGTCCGCCGCACTGACTGCGGAGGTCGCCGTATTGAAGCAGGACCTAGAGGGGTCCAAGAAAGAGCTCGGCCTTGCCAAGAGGCAGCTCGAGGAGACAGGATTATCATATATTTGCTAGGGGCCACGACCGAGGTGGCAACCCTGAAGCAAGCGCTAACCAAGGCCGAAGATAAAGCGGCCAAGGAGCACACCGAGCGGGAAAAGCAAGAGGCTCGTGTGGGCAAGGTGCAGCAAAAGCTCCAGGCTCTCGTGACGAAGCACGAGGCGTTGGAGCTTGACTCGAAGACGCGAGAGTCTAAGCTTGCCGCGGCCCTCGAGAGCGCAAAAAGTGCCATGGCCGAAGCCCAAAAGGCTCTCTAGGAGATTGATGCGATGAAGAAAATAGCGGTGGGTAAGGCATTCTATATGCAAAGCAAGCATGTAAAAGTAAATTACTGATTACTTACCCGAATTTGGAGCTCTCCAGGAGCATTCGCAAATTCACCCCGCAGCGTGTCGGATGCCGCACAGTTTTACCAGGCCGAGGAGGGAAACTCAATGGAGAAGCTGTTCTGGTCTCAGTATACTAAGACTGAACACCCAGTGCCTCTGAGCGACCAGCTAAAGCAGCTGGTCGAGCTGCACAAGGCGGCGGAACAGGCCATGAAGGGCCTTATAGTCCGGCTGTTGCCTGGCGATGCCCTTCTGAACAGCTTCTTCAGCCTGGTGAGGCGGCTTGTGGATGCATGCCCATGGCTGGAGGTCGTCAAGCGGTCCGTCTGCATTGAAGGTGCACGCCGGGCTTTCACCCGTGTGAAGGTGTAGTGGGCCAAGCTAGACGCCGTGAAGCTGATCGAGGAAGGGCCGCCGCAGGGCAAGGAGCATCGCACCCCCGAAATTTATGATGAGGGTGTCCTGAAGGGTGCCCGTATTGTAGCGGACGAATGTTCCAAGGATGTAATATTTGAGTGAACTTGCTCGTGTGATCCTGTATTATGAAAACTTGTTTCATATGCACTATGCAACGCTTGTGTGAATTTAAAATATTACCTTCTGTTTGGCTGTTTATCCAATCTGAGAGATGGCTAGTCCTCAACTTCTGCCCCCATGCCACGAGTGCTGGGGTGTTCGGGATAAACCTGAGCACTCTTGTTCCCATGTTTGTGTCCTTCGAGGGAGGTGCTCAGCACAACGAACAAGGCAACCGGACTAATAATGCTTTATCACTCTCACTTAGCCATAGAATTCTATAATTTTAAATTTCAACGAAGCCCTTGGTATTCGGAAGGCCGAATTCGGGGCGCGATACATGCCTTTAAGACGGATAGGGCCGGCCCCTCTCTCTAAGCGGTAAGTCTTTAGGGACTCGAAAACCTCGCCGAACAGCGACCAGTCTCTCGCCTTATCATGACAGTCAGTTTTAGCTTTCTCTACTGAGGTGCTAAGCCCGGCAGAAGCGGGGCACAATTGCAGTAGTTCTCCTAGCGCTACCTTAGCCGATAGAGCAGAACGTAAGGTACCAAAACATAGGAGCCGGGAAAACCCAACATTTGACCAAAGATATGATTCGAAGCTGATGCATATAGTGCTATAAGTTCGGGGTGCCGCACTTGTGAAAGTGTTCGGACTTTTCACACCATATTGTGGGGTACGTAAGCCCCTGGTGTATTGGCTGTACCAAAGTGTACGGTTGCAAGGCGTCATTAATGAACACACACACACACATATATACATATATAACAAGAATGCAATAAGAGTCGTAATGTTATGCATTGTTTATTCAAAAAGGTGCGTTAAAGCAGAATGATACAGATGGTGCGATAAGCAAAGAGTAGGACTATGTCCCTTCCAAGGGCAAGCTGAGGAATAGTATTAAATCAAATATTTCGCTCGTTATTGTAATCCACCTGGGAATGTCGTGGTGTGACATAGCTTTTTGCCTCCTTGGTTGCTGCATCATGTGTTCGGCAATAGTGGTGCTGGACAGGGTTTCCAGAGATTAAGGTCCTGAAAAAGAGAAAAATAACCAAACGGGAAGCCCCTAGTGCGGTTTAAGCCGTGTCTTGGGGCGTGCCACAGTTGTGCCCCCCTCCCCACCTGTGCCCATGGTATTTTTAATGTGTAATTATGTACGCGTGGCACGAGTTTCGCCGTTTGGCTGGGACTGGGGTGGGGGCCGCATTGCTACGCAAGCTTAGATCGCGCCAGGCGGTTTATTTGCCGATTGCTCCGAGCGCGCTTGAAGGTGTCCGGGTCTTGAAACGCCGAACTAGTTGATTGCCTTGAGAGGCTGCTTTGCGCTTCTGCTGCGAGGGCCGCAGTGGGCTCCTCTGTTCGGAGAGAGCGCTCTGTGTTTCCATTGATCGTAATAACCCCACGAGGTCCTGGCATCTTGAGCTTGAGGTATGCATAATGCGGTACCGCATTGAATCTCGCAAATGCGGTTCGCCCGAGTAGTGCATGATAACCACTGCAGAACGGGACTATATCGAAGATTAACTCTTCGCTTCCGAAGTTATCCGGGGATCCGAAGACCACTTCCAATGTAGTTGAGCCTCTGCAATGGGCCTCTACGCCTGGAATGACGCCTTTAAAGGTCATTTTTGTAGGTTTGATCTTTGAGGGGTCTATACCCATTTTGCGCACTTTGTCCTGATAAAGCAGGTTCAGGCTGCTGCCGCCATCCATAAGGACTCGAGTGAGGTGAAATCCGTCTATGATTGGGTCCAGAACTAGTGCGGCGAATCCGCCATGATGGATACTAGTGGGATGGTCCCTGCGATCGAAAGTGATCGGATAGGAGGACCATGGGTTGAACTTTGGGGCGACTGGCTCCAACGCATATACGTCCCTAAGCGCACGCTTCCGCTCCCTCTTGGGGATGTGGGTTGCGTATATCATGTTCACCATCCGCACTTGTGGGGGAAACCTCTTCTGTCCTCTGGTGTGTGGCTGCTGAGGCTCCTCCTCGGCATCTCTATGCGGCCCCTTGTCCTTGTTTTCGGCAATTAACTTGCCGGCCTCCTTGAACACCCAACAATCCCTGTTGGTGTGATTGGCTGGCTTGTCTGGGGTGCCGTGTATTTTACACGAGCGATCGAGTATACGGTCCAAGCTGGATGGGCCTGACGTACTTTGTTTGAATGGCTTTTTCCACGGACTGGGTTTAGAGCCTTTGAATCCGGCATTGACTGCCGTATCCTCGGTATTATCGCTGTTAATGCGGCACTTATGTTTGTTGTGACGTGACCTGCTATTGCCGCCCTTGGTATCCGAAGTACCATGGTTCTTTGATATGTTATTACTGCGAGCCAGCCAGCTGTCTTCTCCTGCACAAAAGTGGGTCATGAGTGTCGTGAGGGCTGCCATAGATTTCGGCTTTTCCTGACCCAGGTGCCGGGCTAGCCATTCGTCGCGGATGTTGTGTTTGAAAGCTGCTAGGTCCTCTGCATCCGGATAGTCGACGATTTGATTGTTCTTTGTTAAGAACCGAGTCCAGAATTGCCTGGCCGATTCTTCTGGCTGCTGAATTATGTGGCTCAAGTCATCGGCATCTGGTGGCCGCACATATGTGCCCTCAAAATTGTCGAGGAATGCGGCTTCCAGATCTTCCCAACAGCTAATGGACTCTGCTGGCAAGCTGTTAAGCCAATGCCGCGCTGGTCCCTTGAGCTTTAGTGGGAGGTATTTGATGGCGTGTAAGTCATCACCGCGGGCCATGTGGATTTGGAGGAGGAAATCCTCGATCCATACCGTGGGATCTGTTGTGCCGTCGTATGATTCAATATTTACAGGTTTGAAACCTTCTGGGATTTGATGATCCATTACTTCGTCTATGAAGCATAAGGGGTGTGTGGCACCTCTGTATTGGGCTATATCACGACGCAGCTCGAATGGGTCTTGCCCGCTGTGTTCGGCCCGGCCGAATTACTTTTACTGTATCCGGCGTGACGTTTATCGTCTTGCATCGTGGCGCGCCCTCGTGATCCATAGATCGATCCGTGGGTCTAGCGTATCTCCCCATGCCTTTTTATTTGAATGGCGTCGGGGCGCAAGCTGAGTTTTTGGCTGGAATGCCTCTCTATCGCGGCCACGAGGTGGCCGATCAGCCGCGTCGTATGCTTCTTCCTCTAGTCGGGGTAGCAACCTGCATTTTGGGTAACTCTTGGAGGGGCGCTCGAGTTTATTTCCTCGGCCGCGAGGACTTCGGTCCATCTGTCAGCTAGCAGATCTTGATCAGCTTGAAGCTGCTGCTTTCCTCGGCTGCGAGGACTTCGGTCCATCTGTCAGCTAGCAGATCTTGATCAGCTTGAAGCTGCTGCTGCTTTTTCTTAAGGCTATTTTCCATGGCTATAAGCCCGCGTTTGAAGCGCTCTTGTTCGACGGGATCCTCTGGGACGGCGAATTCGTCGTCGCCGAGGATTGCCTCGTCTTCGGAGGGGGCATGTAATTATCAACCTCCGCCTCTCCATCTGCCACTCTCTCAGGAGGGCTGGCTCCTCCATCCTCCTGCTCTGAATCTTGCCGGAGGGGATTGTTGTTGTCTTCGGCACTATCCGGGGTGTTATTATCACCTGTGCCAGTATCACCACTTTTGCTTTGGCGGGACTTAGAGCGGCGCCGCTGACGTCGGCGCTTGGGTTGCTTCTTGGAGGGGTCATCCTCCGCTATCTCATCGCCATTGCCTTCTTTGGGTGTGTCCACCATGTATATATCGTATGATGAGGTGGCTGTCTAGTGCCCTGTGGGCAGTGGTTCCTCTTCGTCTCCCGCATCGTCGTCCATGCCGTCGATGTCTTCGGAGTCCAAGTCGAGCATGTCAGTTAAGTCATCGACAGTGGCTACTAAGTGGGTGGTGGGTGGGCCGCAAATTTCTTCATCGTCCGCATCCCAGTCCTGCCGGACATAGTTTGGCCAGGACTCTCCTGACAAGGAGAGAGACCTTAATGAGTTCAGTATGTCGCCAAAGGGCGAGTGCTGAAAAATATCCACGGAGGTAAACTCCATGATCGACGCCCAATCGGATTGTAGCGACCCGACCCGAATGGGTCAAGTCTCTGTGCTTAAGTGTCATCCCTGGATCGGTATGCTGACACACACAGTACTCAAGGATTTATAAAAGAGGTAAATCACATGTAAAAGTAACATAAATACTATTACCTCAAATCCAAAATAGCGGAAGTAAGAAGGTTGTGGATTCCCATCAACACCAACGGCAAAGTTGAGTGTAGAAATCGTAACCCTAACGTATCACTTACTCGTCGTAAGAAATCCTGTAACATGAGACGTTGCAGCCACAAAGGGTCAGTACATTGAATGTACTGGCAAATTCACACCATAGAGAATGATGAACAATGGCTATCACTACATGCATATTTGGCTGGTGGAAAAGCTCTATGGTTATAGTTTTGCGTAAAGCCAATTTTCCCCTACTGCAAAGGAATAAATTTTATTTAACTATCATGGTGGTTGTTGAACATTGAGAATGGTTGACAGCATTCTCAATCCCAATTAAGTAACATCATTAAACCCAACAAACTTAATTTAAAGTAATGTGATGAGATTCACATGATAATCCAAGTACTAGATACTCAAGATGTCCATAACCGGGGACACGGCTAATCATGATTAGTTTATACACTCTGCAGAGGTTTGCGCACTTTTCCCCACAAGACTCGATCTCCTCCGTTGGATTTCTTGCACTACATGGTGTTTGAGAAACGGATGACCGAGACATAGTTTTTCAGAAGCGTTTGCACCTTATGATGGGTAGACCGTACCACCTACAACCCCTACATCTTCTAGTCTACCACTGTAAGAGTTCACACGACTTAGCCCATAATAGCTTGTGGCTGCACACGGAAGTTTCTAGCATGAATAATCTCATGATCCCTTTGAGCCTGGGTGGTGGTCCAAAAGAAAATAGGTAATCCTGGTCTACCCAGGTGCCTAGACAGGCAATCCTGGAATAACCCCGTGCCTCAATCCACCCAGATGTGTGTTTAAGTTGCCACCTTAAGTAAACCATTAATTAACAATCTCCCATCTGTCATGAATACTCTCAAAACCCAATCCACGTCTACGAGCATAGCATGGCACTATAAGCATAACGTAATAGTAACTCCCAAGGTTTGATAATAAACAGGTAATAGGTACTACCTCAACTACTTCCCATCCCACAATTTAATTAGATCGTAATCATGCAATGTTGGACGTTTTGATCTAATGCAATAAAACTGGGTATGAAAAGGTATGATCAATGTGTGAACTTGCCTGCAATGTTGATGAAGATGATTCGCACTCAAAATCTTTATAGATCTACTCGTCTCACTCCGGACAATCTATCATAAGTAAGCAATAGTGACCACACATAAGCAATCACTCAAAAGATCAGAAAGAACGAAGAAGACGATTCAGAAAACTTCAAAACCAAACAAATAACTCTTGCAACATAAAACAATTTCTAACAGTACCAAAATTATGTGAATTTGGCCTTATTAGAATGTTTAGGTCAAGAGCTTCGATCTGCAAAAAGAATCAACTCAAACGGAGCTACGAAACTCAAGTTATGATCAAACGAAGTTTGAATTCAAATCTGATCTAATTCAAATTTTAAACTTTTCAAAAACATGTTTGGGTTGGATTACTTGCTAGAGGAGATCGTAACGAAGAAGTGGGCATTGGTTTCGTTGGATTTGGACAAACGGGTAAAAAGTAGTGATCGATTGAAGTACAGGGGCTAATCTGTAAAGAAATCCTCACATATAGGTCCCTGGCCGAAATTAATAAGAAAAGGAAAAAAACTATCGAACGAACGTTCACTAAACAGATCTATAGAACGAATACGTTCACTAAAACTTCCTAAACAGAAAACGTTCATAACTTAACTGAAACAACAAAAAAACAGTTTTTTTTAAAACAAAACCAAAAAAAACCTAAACCTAAAGGAAAACCGGCGAACCGGGGACGGTTTTATACCGGACCAGGAAGAACCGGCAGGTCGGCCGGCGGATCGGGCAGCAGGCGGTTTCGGCGAGCTCCGGCGACGGTGGGCTCAGCGGCAACGGCGCTAGCGGCGCGGAGCGGTGCGGCAGCGACGGGAGGCGGCGCGAAGCGAGAGGTGGCGGGGCGGTGCAGCTCGTCGGCGGCAGCGGCGGGTGCGGTGCGGCGGCGGCGCAGGCGAGCAGCGGCGGCAGTGGGATGCGGGAGGCGGCGATGCGGCGAGGAGGAGAGAGAGGCGGGGCCCCGGGCTTTATAGAAGGGCGCGGTGGGCTCCGAGGCATGCAGGAGGGGTTGGAGGAGGAGTCCTCCTCGACCACGGCGGCGCCAGCGAGGCGTGCGGGCGGCGGAGTCCCGCGGGAGCTCGGGGACGGCGCGGAGGTGGGCTGGGCCGCGACCTGGCTGGGTTGGCTGGGCCGGCCCAGTCGGGAAAGGATTTTTTTTTAAAAAAATTCAGTCAGATAAAAAATAAATAAAACTAAATAAGCAAAATTAAGATATAGGCATATTATATATCAAAATTTTCAGAAAAAGATTTCCTACAAGATGAACATTTTTCTAGTGTCAAATAAAATTCATACAAATTCAGATAAAACAAAGAGTGCTACTAGTCTATTAAAACCCAACAAAATCATTTAAAAAAAACAAAATGATTTCAAATTAATTTTTCTCCAATTTTCTGTTGTAGGGAATCATGTTACCCTTTTTTCCATATATTTTATTTTTGGAGAAAAATAATTTGAATAAAACTCAAATAACTCCAAATTGAAAATAAATTCAAAAGAACTTTGAATTTAATTCTTTGAAACTCCCAACTCATATTTCATATAATTTGAAGAAGTCATTTTATCTTCTCTCTTGAAAATCATTGAGCTGCATGAAGTTTATGAATTGAAATATTTCCAATTGAAATTCAATTATTTTCAAATACCCTTCCATTTAATTTAAATGGAATAAGTCATATCATCTTCGCTCAAGGGTTTTGGATTTGAAAAGAATTTGAATTCATGGAGATCACAAAGCAAATATGGAAGTTTTGGAAAGTCATTTTATTCCCTCTCATTTAACTTTCAAAAGTTCGAATTCACTCACTTTCAGACAATCAATCAAACAATCGGTCAAATCTATCTATTTATTATAACATTCCAAAATTTAGAATTTTGGGATGTTACAAACCTACCACCCTTAAAATGAATCTCGTCCTCGAGATTCGGAGAGGCTAGAAAGAAATAGGTTAGGTTCAGGGTCTTCTCAAAATCCATCGATCGTCACACGGGGTCTGGGGTGCTAACACCCTTAGAAGCATGGTTACTGCTCCATCAAAACTCATATACTCCATCCTTATTCTTGACAGTGTCGGTCTTCTCAGATTTTCAGGATAATTCCTTATCTGGGCTCTTTCGGTAGTGGCATAACCTTTCCTCAATTCTTCTACCTTTCATCTTGGTAAGGTTCTTCTATGACTGGGTCTTCTTAGCTGACGGGTCCGGCGCCAGTACTAAACAACTAATCGATATCTCATGGTGGTCAACAATTTATGGTTTCTCCTGCAGGAAATGGGTCTGGGTTGATCCTCACCGTATAACCTACGGTTGGCAAAGCTGCCGTGTACAAGGGAAAAATTCTTATACCATTCTAAAGTTTAACAAGGTTTAATATCGTCGTCTCTACTATAGGCAAGTCACTCAGACTTACCATCCCATATAGCAAGGCGAATAATAAGAGTAAGTCAGTATGGTGATCAATCCATCCCGCACCCAAATCATTACCATGTATATGCTTTAGTGAATCTCGCATTCTAACACTCGGTCATCCTCACAAGCATTGCAGAATTTCTCTTGTCGATGAACCAAGTTCGGTTAAATCCATTAATTCTGCAAGCCAAACAAACATCTATCGTTCGTTCACAACCCTCAGGTTTTGCGTTACTCTATAAGATCGTCTACCGAAAACGTAACTTCTTCCAGGGTTTTTTTCCTTCAGCAAGAGTGTGCTTGTTCCTTGGCAGGTCCTGGGGTCTGTGGGTTATGGCCCATCTCATCACTTGTAGTCCTTGAACTTATCATCGGGCAACTGATCATTGTTCCAACTTCCTAGTATTCTTAAATCCATCCAATTGCACTGTCTTCCTTCCTTCTATTGGCACCAAGACGTGAGTACTCAGACTTGTCATGGGGTTGCCATTGCTCCATATTACCAACATCATACCTCCTTTATATCCAATAGTACTTCATCTCTTTATCCTCGTGGGATATCCCTCATACCGAGATAAAAACTTATACTTATGAAGTCCATATTTCCCTTCGTGGAACATCATTATCCATTCCAGGGTCAAGTGTCCTTACAGGGGAATATTGGCCATCTCTGCATGGCACTTCTTAAACTTGGAAACATGAAACACATCATGAACTCCTGACGGTCCTTCGGGTGACTCCAACTTGTTGGCCACTTCTCCCATACGCTCCAAAACTCGGTATGGTCCTACAAATATCGGGGCTAACTTTTCCTTAACTCCAAATCGTTTAACTCCCCGCAGAGGGAACACACGAAGACATGCTCTATCTCCAATTTCATAGACTACCTCCTTGAGTTTGTGAGTCTGTATAACTCTTCTGTCTAGACTGAGCTACCTTCAGTCTATCTCGAATCAACATAACATTCTCTTCTGACTCCTTGATCACATTTGGTCCAAACAACTAACGGTCTCCAACTTCATCCCACATACTCTTGGGGCATCACACATATCGAGACAAAACTCGTATTCATTTTGTCCGAAATTCACTCAGTGGAGTATCCTTATCTTTTCCAGGGGTCAATGGGTTATGGCCCATCTCATCACTTGTAGTCCTTGAACTTATCATCGGGCAACTGATCATTGTTCCAACTTCCTAGTATTCTTAAATCCATCCAATTGCACTGTCTTCCTTCCTTCTATTGGCACCAAGACGTGAGTACTTAGACTTGTCATGGGGTTGCCATTGCTCCATATTACCAACATCATACCTCCTTTATATCCAATAGTACTTCATCTCTTTATCCTCGTGGGATATCCCTCATACCGAGATAAAAACTTATACTTATGAAGTCCATATTTCCCTTCGTGGAACATCATTATCCATTCCAGGGTCAAGCATCCTTACAGGGGAATATTGGCCATCTCTGCATGGCACTTCTTAAACTTGGAAACATGAAACACATCATGAACTCCTGACAGTCCTTCGGGTGACTCCAACTTGTTGGCCACTTCTCCCATACGCTCCAAAACTCGGTATGGTCCTACAAATATCGGGGCTAACTTTTCCTTAACTCCAAATCGTTTAACTCCCCGCAGAGGGAACACACGAAGACATGCTCTGTCTCCAATTTCATAGACTACCTCCTTGAGTTTGTGAGTCTGTATAACTCTTCTGTCTAGACTGAGCTACCTTCAGTCTATCTCGAATCAACATAACATTCTCTTCTGACTCCTTGATCACATTTGGTCCAAACAACTAACGGTCTCCAACTTCATCCCACATACTCTTGGGGCATCACACATATCGAGACAAAACTCGTATTCATTTTGTCCGAAATTCACTCAGTGGAGTATCCTTATCTTTTCCAGGGGTCAAAGGTTCTTACAGGGTACTACCACCCTTAAAATGCACAAATCTTCCATAGACCATATTTCTCATATCCTCAGAAATGGTCAAAATCCTTCTTCATAGAGTAACAACTCATAAAATCCATATCAGTACCAACGATGCTAACTTTATTCATTCTCAAGTGATTACAATCTCTCGCTTTTCCATTACATGTCTCAACTCAACACCTCAATATAAAAGGAAATGTTCTCACTTCTACTACTCCATTTCTTTTGTTGCAAACTCAACTATCTAGCACAAGTTTCCTTCTCCTTGGGGCATTCTCTGGCAAAGTGCCCTGCTCCATTGCAACTAAAACATATTACTTCTGACAAGTCTCGAGGTTTCCTTTTTGGGCAACTGTTGAGGTAGTGCCCCGACTCCTTGCACCTGTAACAGGTGATATGACTCGGGTACTTCCTGGAATCCAATCTGCTTCTCTTCCTAGACCTTTCCATGTCAATCATGGCTTCTATTTCTTGTGGGTCATATTCTACTTCCTCTGTCGGGAATTCTACTAGATCCCCATTCATGCAATTCTGGGAGATGTGTCCTTCTTCTCCACATGAATAGCATGACTTGGTGCAGGGTTTAATTGGTTCTTCTTTGGGTGTGTCCCCCACCTTTTCCTTCATCAAAGTTTCTTCTAAAATTTCCATGAGGGCTCCTTTCATTACTTCTTTCTTCTGTTGGATGGTTCGTTGTACCATGGGGTAAATGTGACACTGAGCAGGATAGTGGGTAGTCCCTTCACACAAGAAACAAGTAATCTGCCTAGTTGGGCATTCTTCAACTGGGTGACTTCCTTCACAATTAGGGCATTCATCCTTGTGTTCCTTACGGGTGTGTCCTATTTCTCCACAAATCTTGCATGCACAAGGTTTCTTCATATCCTTTCCATAAGGCTTCAACTTCTGGGACACAAGCCGAGACTTTGGCAGAGTCAACTTAAATTCTTTCCAAGTGGTTACTCCTTGCCATCCATTGATGGTTTGGTACATCCTCCACCAAGTAGCAGCACCTCTTTCAAAGCACTGAAGGGCATGCTGGGTCATATCGTGTCCAACTATAGGGTTATTCTCCATGTGATCCTCCATGTTTTGAATCCATTGGTCCGTCTCCAATTGACTCATCGGTCCAGAAAATATAAGCTCACCTTCATTCATCCTCTATTGGTTCCATGGGTTTGGGGTGAGATAAGAGAGATAGAGAGGGATACACACAATACAAACAAAAGTTTTGAAAAGATAGATTTTATTTGTGGATGTCGGGAAAAACATCAAACAAATGACAGCTCACAAACATCATATCTAACATAGGTATATAACAGGGGTTTGGTCTTCTAAAGGTTAATAAATCTTCAACGTCTCCAAACTCTTCAAGCCTTGTTCATGCCTCCAATGGCTTCTTCTGATCATGCTTGTCTTTCTCAAATCCTTTTGCCAGATAATTTCTGTTGTCGCAAAGTCTATCATGACATCCTTTAATATTTCTGGAGTTGTATTCCAAACTTCTGGTTTCAACATCCTTCGCATGAACCATGGTCCTATTGTCCTTCAGTTCCTGACAAAACTCCGGTATCTCGAGGTTGTAGATCCTCCAGCTTGGCTACTTTAACTTCTGGGTCCTAAATTCTTCACGAAACGCTCCTTGTCAAAATACGGCTTCTTGTAGCTCCATCTTAACTTCTAGATGTAACACTCCAGATCCTGGTGATGCACCGGCTAAGGTTAAAACTTCATCTTTTGCTGATAGCTTCTATGTCAGCCTTCTACCATCCAATCCTTCCGAAGAAATGCATCCTTAACTCAGCACGGTGACAATAGCATCAGCGGGCGATGACATCACGGATAACCATGTTTCTGCTCTTGTCATTCCCATGAGCTATCATTCCATAGTTGATATCTCCTGCCTTAGGGTTTTCTTTGACAAAACTTCGAGTTCTCATGCTCCTTGTTTCAGTCTTTCTCCGATACACCTTGATCTCGGGCATTGACAACTTCCATTGTCTGCCAAGTTCCATAAGGATTGCCTTCCTAGGTCACACAAATCTGGAAATTCTTCAGAGCCTCCAACTTTCCTAGTCTTCAGAGTCTTCAACAGTTTGTAGTTTCCATTATCATAATGTATGGTAAAATCCTCTTCATTCCGAATGGTCTCGGTTGTCCGGTATCTTGTATATCTTGGAGTGGTCTCATTAGTCGAATCTTCGTGTGGTCAAAAGGGGAAAGGGGTATGGTCTCACTAAAGGGAATTTTTTTTGAATAAGCTCAGAAGAGAAGAGTGGTAAAAGATCTTTTGAAAGGGAAAGTTGTAGAGAAAAATCTTTGCTATGGGCTTGCTAGTTTTTAGGGTCACGTTCCTACAGTCAACATGTGCTCTGATACCATCTTGTAGCGACCCGAACCGAATGGGTCAAGTCTCTGTGCTTAAGTGTCATCCCTGGATCGGTATGCTGACACACACAGTACTCGAGGATTTATAACAGAGGTAAATCACATGTAAAAGTAACGTAAATACTATTACCTCAAATCCAAAATAGCGGAAGTAACAAGGTTCTGGATTCCCATCAACACCAACGGCAAAGTTGAGTGTAGAAATCGTAACCCTAACGTATCACTTACTCGTCGTAAGAAATCCTGCAATATGAGACGTTGCAGCCACAATGGGTCAGTACATTGAATGTACTGGCAAATTCACACCATAGAGAATGATGAACAATGGCTATCACTACATGCATATTTGGCTGGTGGAACAGCTCTATGGTTATAGTTTTGCGTAAAGCCAATTTTTCCCTACTGCAAAGGAATAAATTTTATTTAACTATCATGGTGGTTGTTGAACATTGAGAATGGTTGACAGCATTCTCAATCCCAATTAAGTAACATCATTAAACCCAACAAACTTAATTTAAAGTAACGTGATGAGATTCACATGATAATCCAAGTACTAGATACTCAAGATGTCCATAACCAGGGACACGGCTAATCATGATTAGTTTATACACTCTGCAGAGGTTTGCGCACTTTTCCCCACAAGACTCGATCTCCTCCGTTGGATTTCTCGCACTACATGGTGTTTGAGAAACGGATGACCGAGACATAGTCTTTCAGAAGCGTTTGCACCTTACGATGGGTAGACCGTACCACCTACAACCCCTACATCTGCTAGTCTACCACTGTAAGAGTTCACACGACTTAGTCAACTATGCTAGAGCCCATAATAGCTTGTGGCTGCACACGGAAGTTTCTAGCATGAATAATCTCATGATCCTTTTGAGCCTGGGTGGCGGTCCAAAAGAAAACAGGCAATCCTGGTCTACCCAAGTGCCTAGGCAGGCAATCCTAGAATAACCCGGTGCCTCAATCCACCCAGATGTGTGTTTAAGTTGCCACCTTAAGTAAACCATTAATTAACAATCTCACATCTGTCATGAATACTCTCAAAACCCAATCCACGTCTACGAGCATATCATGGCACTATAAGCATAACGTAATAGTAACTCCCAAGGTTTGATAATAAATAGGTAATAGGTACTATCTCAACTACTTCCCATCCCACAATTTCATTAGATCCTAATCATGCAATGTTGGAGGTTTTGATCTAATGCAATAAAACTGGGTATGAAAAGGTATGATCAAAGTGTGAACTTGCCTGCAATGTTGATGAAGATGATTCGCACTCAAAATCTTGATAGATCTACTCGTCTCACTCCGGTCAATCTATCGTAAGCAAGCAATAGTGACCACACATCAGCAATCACTCAAAAGATCAGAAAGAACGAAGAAGACGATTCGGAAAACTTCAAAACCAAACAAATAACTATTGCAACATAAAACAATTTCTAACAGTACCAAAATTATCTAAATTTGGCCTTATTAGAATGTTTAGGTCAAGAGCTTTGATTTGCAAAAAGAATCAACTCAAACGGAGCTACAAAACTCAAGTTATGA
This sequence comes from Triticum urartu, assembly GCF_003073215.2. NCBI lineage: Eukaryota > Viridiplantae > Streptophyta > Magnoliopsida > Poales > Poaceae > Triticum > Triticum urartu. The sequence goes on from NC_053025.1 coordinate 228,402,481, forward strand.
TCAAACGAAGTTTGAATTCAAATCTGATCTAATTCAAATTTTAAACTTTTCAAAAACATGTTTGGGTTGGATTACTGGATAGAGGAGATTGTATCGAAGAAGTGGGCGTTGGTTTCGTTGGATTTGGACAAACGTGTAAAAAGTAGTGATCGATTGAAGTACAGGGGCTAATCTGTAAAGAAATCCTCACATATAGGTCCCTGGCCGAAATTAATAAGAAAAGGAAAAAAAACTATCGAACGAATGTTGGCTAAACAGATCTATAGGACGAATACGTTCACTAAAACTTCCTAAACAGAAAACGTTCATAACTTAACTGAAACAACAAAAAAAAACAGTTTTTTAAACAAAACCGAAAAAACCCTAAACCTAAAGGAAAACCGGCGAACCGGGGACGGTTTTATACCGGACCAGGAAGAACCGGAAGGTCGATCAGCGGATCGGGCGGCAGGCGGTTCCGGCAAGCTCCGGCGACGGCGGGCTCAGTGGCGACGACGCTAGCGGCGCGGAGCGGCGCGGCAGCGGCGGGAGGCGGCGAGAGGCGGCGGGGCGGTGCAGCTCGTCGGCGGCAGCGGCAGGTGTGGCGGCGCAGGCGAGCAGCGGCACGGCGGCGGCGGGATGCGGGAGGCAGTGATGCGGCGAGGAGGAGAGAGAGGCGGGGCCCGGGGATTTATAGAAGGGCGCGGCGGGCTCCGAGGCGTGCAGGAGGGGTTGGAGGAGGAGTCCTCCTCGACCACGGCGGCGCCGGTGAGGCGTGCGGGCGGCGGAGTCCCGCGGGAGCTCGGGGACGGCGCGGAGGTGGGCTGGGCCGCGACCTGGCTGGGTTGGCTGGGCCGGCCTAGTCGGGAAAGGATTTTTTTTAAAATTCAGTGAGACAAAAAATAAATAAAACTAAATAAGCAAAATTAAGATATAGGCATATTATATATCAAAATTTTCAGAAAAAGATTTCCTACAAGCTGAACATTTTTCTAGTGTCAACTAATATTCATACAAATTCAGATAAAACAAGGAGTGCTACTAATCTATTAAAACCCAACAAAATCATTTTAAAAAAAACCAAAATGATTTCAAATTAATTTTTCTCCAATTTTCTGTTGTAGGGAATCATGTTACCCTTTTTTCCATATATTTTATTTTTCGAGAAAAATAATTTGAATAAAACTCAAATAACTCCAAATTGAAAATAAATTCAAAAGAACTTTGAATTTAATTCTTTGAAACTCCCAACTCATATTTCATATAATTTGAAGAAGTCATTTTATCTTCTCTCATGAAAATCATTGAGCTGCATGAAGTTTATGAATTGAAATATTTCCAATAGAAATTCAATTATTTTCAAATACCCTTTCATTTAATTTAAATGGAAGAAGTCATATCATCTTCGCTCAAGGGTTTTGGATTTGAAAAGAATTTGAATTCATGGAGATCAGAAAGCAAATATGAAAGTTTGGGAAAGTCCTTTTACTCCCTCTCATTTAACTTTCAAAAGTTCGAATTCACTCACTTTCAGACAATCAATCAAACAATCGGTCAAATCTATCTATTTATTATAACATTCCAAAATTTAGAATTTTGGGATGTTACACGGATTCGATAGGAACGGGCGCAGGCGGTTCGGAGTCCATGGCCGGAGAAGGATCCGGCAGTTTAACAACACGGCTCTCGTGCAAGGTAAGGTCGATGTTTGGCTCAATCACCGCTGAGGGTAAGGCCTCCATGGTGGGGTCTATCCACCCGTCCGTGGACGGCGCAACTGGCTCCGAATTGAGGGTTGGAGCGGTTGCCTGTGCGATCTCCTAAACACTGTCCGATGATAGAGCTAAATCGTAATCATCGTGACCGTGTGACGCACAAGGCAGAGGCTCGAATCCGTCGAAGATCAAGTCTCCACGGATATCGTCCATGTAGTTTAAGCTTCCAAACCTGACCTGGTGTCCAGGGGCGTAACTTTCAATCTGCTCCAGATGGCCAAGCGAATTGGACCGCAGTGCAAAGCCGCCGAATACGAAGATCTGTCCGGGGAGAAAAGTCTCACCCTGGACTGTATCGCTATCGATGATAGTAGGAGCCATCAAGCCTAACGGCGACAACACAGAGGAACTCTCAATGAAAGCACCAATGTCGGTGTCAAAACCGGCGGATCTCAGGTAGGGGGTCCCGAACTGTGCGTCTAAGGCGGATGGTAACAGAAGGCCGGGGACACAATGTTTTACCCAGGTTCGGGCCCTCTTGATGGAGGTAAAACCCTACGTCCTGCTTGATTAATATTGATGATATGGGTAGTACAAGAGTAGATCTACCACGAGATCGGAGAGGCTAAACCCTAGAAGCTAGCCTATGGTATGATTGTATGTTGTCCTACAGACTAAAACCCTCCGGTTTATATAGACACCAGAGAGGTTAGGGTTACACAAGGTCGGTTACAAAGGAGGAGATACACATATCCGTATTGCCTAGCTTGCCTTCCACGCCAAGTAGAGTCCCATCCGGACACGAGACGAAGTCTTCAATCTTGTATCTTCATAGTCTAACAGTCCGGCCAATGGAGATAGTCCGGCTGTCCGGAGACCCCCTAATCCAGGACTCCCACAGCGGTCGATCGACGTCTCCTTCTCCCTTCGGGCCATCCCCATGAAAGAGTTGTCGTGTCGGCTCCGAAACCAGATGTCCACGGCTTGCACCCCCTACCTGGCGTGCCAAAGATGTTGGGAGAAACGACACCTATGGGATCACGAGGAATCCCTTTTTGCTATGGTTGGCGGGCATGGGGCTATGGAAAGAGTGGGATTGAGAGATTAACGCGGGGGATTATCAAGGTTCGGGCCACAAGTGATGCGTAATACCCTACTCCTGCTGGTTCCTGTTTATCTGGTGTTCTTGGACAAGCTACAAGGCGTGTAGGGTCCAAACAATCCGAATCCTCTCTCAGTACACCGTGGGCCTCCTTTTATAGTCAAAAGGGCTGCCATAGTGGCACACAGGAGATTCAAAGCTATACAGTAGTCGAGTCTATCTCTTGGCACCGTAGGACAAACGCATTTAATGCGCTGCCGATGTGCCCTCCTTGCTTTATCGGGGACGGTAAGGAAGGTCGTCCCAGCTGTTGCTGCCTCGCCTGGCTTCGACGCGCGTCCGAACTGGCGAGGCGTGTAGCGCCACGCTGGCTGGCTGCTGAGTTGGTGCGGTGGCAGAGTCTTCATGAAGATCTGCATGGCACCACGTAGGTGCTTGCCGAGTCGTCCTAGAGGCCACACGTCACCATGTAGGCGCCTGCCTAGCTGGTGGGTTGGCAGTTGCATGGGAACGGTGGTGGAGTCTTGGCAGATGTGGGCCTGGCTGCGGCCCCGCGGATGTTTTCGGCAAGAGTCTTGTCGGGGCCCCGGTAAGGCTCTTGCCGCGGCATCGTGCTCGTCCCCGGCAATGGTCTTGCCGGGGGTCTCGTGTGTATCCTTGGCAAGGATCTTTCCAAGGATCGTCGTCTTCTGGTCATCTTCTCATGTTGTGTGCTTCTGGTCTCCACAAAGATTTGCATGCCACCATAGAGGTGCCTCCCGAGCCTCGGTTCCAAAGTGGTTGATGGTGTTGGAACTCTTGCGCTCAAGGGGGGTGGCTCTGCTGGTGTTGGGCAAGTTGCCCTGGCAAAGTTCTTGCCGGGGCTGCGGAGGCTGCCCCAGCAAGGGCCTTGCCGGGGGAGTCCACCTCGCCCCTCTGCTCTTTGTGTTTCTGGCTTGGCGTTTTTCTGGTGGTCTTGTGGCTTTGCTTACTTCCTCTGCCCCGCTAGGGGCATGACTCCAACTGCCCGCGCACAAGTAAAGGGGTACTAAATAGGATCCCTCCTTTTGTGCACCGACAATCTGGGAGAGGGGGGAGCTGGTGGACTAGTTGAGTGAAACACGAGCGGGCGGTGGGGGTGCTGGCGGCCTAGGTGAAAAGGGTCAAAAATATCCCCGGTCGCCGCGCGAAAAGGCCTATGCCAACGGTTGCCTCTAAGCGCCCGTGTGCACAAAGAGAATAATTTCATTTGAAATGAAGACGTACTGATTTTGAAATGAAGACGTGAGTTCATCGTTTCGCCTCTAAATTTTTCCCATGTTAGGCAATCACCATTATACCACGGTTTTGATTTGCTGGAGCATTTCAGGTCTCGTGTTGTATATGTAAGACAATTTTTGGAATTTACCGTGCATTTTGGCATATAAATCAATTCCTAGCCGGACTACATTTCCTGTCGAAAGGGATGAGGCCTTTTGGGTTAACTAATGCACCTAGTACTTTCATGAGATTAATGAATGAAGTTTTACGTGATTTCATTGGACAATTTGTGGTAGTCTATTTTGATGATACACTGATTTATAGCAAATCTGTGGAAGAACATTTGGAACATTTACGTGATGTTTTTATTGCTCTACGTGATGCACGTTTGTTTGGTAACCTTGGGAACTGCACCTTTTGCACCGACTGAGTATCTTTTCTTTGCTATGTTGTTACTCCAAGGGCAATTGAAGTTGATAAAGCCAAGATTGAAGCTATTGAGACTTGGCCGCAGCCCAAAATGGTCACACAAGTGAGGAGATTTCTTGGACTCGCAAGTTTCTATAGGCGTTTTGTGAGAGATTTTAGTACCGTTGCTGCACCTCTCAATGAGATTACAAAGAAGGATGTGCCTTTTGTTTGGGGTACCGCACCGGAAGAAGCCTTCATGGTATTGAAAGATAAGTTGACACATGCTCCTTTACTCCAACTTCCTAATTTTAATAAGACTTTTGAGCTTGAATGTGATGCTAGTGGAATTGGATTAGGAGGTGTGCTATTACAAGATGGCAAACCTGCTGCATACTTTTCTAAAAAATTGAGTGGGCCTTGTCTGAACTATTCTACTTATGATAAAGAATTATATGCTCTTGTCCGGGCCTTAGAAACATGGCAACATTATTTATGGCCCAAAGAATTCTTTATACATTTTGATCATGAATCTTTGAAACATATTAAAAGCCAAGCAAAATTGAACCGTAGACATGCTGAATGAGTTGAATTCATTGAGACTTTCCCTTATGCCGTTAAACACAAGAAGGGTAAAGAAAATGTTATTGCTGATGCATTGTGTTGTCGTTATACTATGCTTTCACAACTTGACTTTAAAATATTTGATTTGGAGACCATTAATGATCAATATGTGCATGATGCTGAATTTAAAGATGTATTGCAGAATTGTAAAGAAGGTAGAACATGGAACAAGTTCATCGTTAACGATGGATTTGTGTTTCATGCTATCAAGCTATGCATTCCAACTAGCTTCATTCATCTTTTGTTGTTGCGGGAGACGCATGGAGGAGGATTAATGGGGCACTTTGGCATGAAGAAAATGGAGGATATACTTGCTACACATTTATTTTGGCCAAAGATGAGACGGGATGTTGAGCGTTTTGTTGCTCACTACGCTACATGTCAAAAAGCAAAGTCACAATTCAATCCTCATGGTTTATATATGGCTTTACCCGTACCTAGTGTTCCTTGGGAGGATATATCTATGAACTTTGTTTTAGGTTTACCTCGAACAAAGAAGGGGAGGGATAGCATATTTGTGTCATGGATAGATTCACGAAAATGGCACACTTTATACCATGTCATAAAAGCGATGATGCTGTTAATGTTGCTGATTTGTTCTTTCGTGAGATTATTTGCTTTTATGGTGTGCCAAATACTATTGTTTCAGATCATGATACTAAATTTCTTAGCAACTTTTGGAGATGTTTATGGGCTAAGTTGGGGACTAAAATGCTTTTTAGTACTACTTGTCACCCCCAAAGTGATGGTCAAACTGAAGTAGTCAATAGAACCTTGTCTACTCTGCTTAGGGATGTTTTGAAGAATAATAAGAAAATGTGGGAAGAATGCTTGCCTCTTAATGAATTTTCTTATAATCGTTCATTTCATTCTACTATTAAGACATGCCCTTTTGAAATTGTGTATGGTTTCCTACCTCGTGCACCTATTGATTTGTTACCTCTTCCATGTTCGGAGAAGGTTAATTTTGATGCTAAACAATGTGTTGAATTGATTTTAAAAATGCATGAGTTAGCTAAGGAAAACATTGCGCATATGAATGCTAAATATAAACTTGCTAGAGATAAGGGTAGAAAACATGTTGTGTTTGCAACTGGATATCTTGTTTTGTTACATTTGCGTAAGGATAGATTTCCTAATTTGCGCAAATCAAAGCTAATTCCACGCGTTAATGGTCCTTTTAAGGTGTTAGAGAAAATAAATAATAATGCATATAAACTTGAGCTGCCTGTAGATTTTGGGGTTAGTCCCACATTTAACATTGCATATTTGAAGCCTTATTTGGGTGAGGAAGATGAGCTTCCATCGAGGACGACTTCATTTCAATAAGGGGAGGATGATGAGGACATCAATACCATTGTTACACCCACAGCCCCTGCTGCTATACATACTGGACCAATTACTAGAGCTCGCGCACGCCAATTAAATTATCAGGTACTTTCGTTTCTTGGCAATGATTCTAATGTTCATGAAAATATGATGCTGCCTAAATTGGATACATTTATTTTGCTTACAAATGAAGGGCCTAGCTTGGATAAGGATGAACATTGGAGCAAGAACAAGCATGGAGTTAATGGCATGCGTAAGGGAAACAACAACGGAGTTTCAAGTGATGATTTCAGGACTTTGAAGCCACCATAATGAGTGCACGAAGCCTTGGACGAAATATACAAGATGCCACTTCATAATTTTCGTCCAGAAGCTATTCTAGGTGCTGCATCACCTTATTATCGGGCCAGGCCCATGTCTTTCGAAATACTTAAGTATATGCTGTTTTTAGAGTCCGTATGTATAGGGAAACAAGAGTTAGGGTTGGATACGGACCCCTCCTCCAAGGGCCACGAAATTCCCCCCTCTTCCTCCATATATACAGCCCTTAGGGCGTCGTTTAGACTTTTGGTTTTGTTTAGATTAAAGTTCGCCATAGCTGCAACTTCACGCACTTTGTGTGTGTTCAACGGCCAGGCAAAGGTGTGACAGAACCCCACCTTGATCAATAAAGATTTCCTCTTACATTCACGATATCCATATTGCAATCGTAGTTTCTTGCTTGTTCTTCATTTTCCTGCAACAAACAGACCTTCGTGGTCAGGTTGATCATGCCCCGGTGTGGTCAATAACCTCTCGGAGTTGGTTTAGTGATTGCTAAGGCACGACGTCCTCGCACACACAGTCAAACGGTCAAATCTCTGTGTATAAGTGTCATCCCTGGATCGGTAATGCTGACACACACAGTACTTGAAGGATTTATAATAGAGTACAATCACACACTTATTACATCGAATGTCTCAAAAGAGAACTTATTACAATAATATGGCTGAAGGCCATCTAAAGAGGATACAACAGAAGCTTTAGAGGTGAATGAGTCCATCAACTCCAACGGCATAGCTGAGTGCACGACAATGACCTAGCGCACCTTACTCTTCGTCTGAAAACTTTGCAACATAATACATTCAGGCTGTGTAGGTCAGCACATGGAATATGCTGGCAAGACAACACTATAAAGAAATGAACAAGTAACAGCTATAACTATATGCATATATGGCTGGTGGAGGCTCTATGCTTATTTTTGCAGAAAGCTAGTTTTTCCCTACAACAAAGGAATATATTTTATTTAACTACAAAGTTTGTTGAAAACATTGAGAATGGTAACCCCATCTCAATCCCAAAATTAATAATCATCAACCCAGCATAATTAGAGTGATGAGATCAACAGAGTAATTCAAGCACCAGATACTCAAGATGTCCATAACCGGGGGACACGGCTAACCAAGATCAGTTTATAAACTATGCAGAGGTTTGTGGACTTTTCCCCACAAGACTCGATCTCCTTCGTTGTATCTCTCGCACTGCATGGTGTTTGAGAAACGGATGACCGCGACACAGTCTTTCCGAAGAGGTCCCCTTAACCGATAGATAGGCCAATACACCTACAATCCCCTACATCTGCTAGCCCATCATGGAAAGGATTCCCACAACTTACTCAACTATGCCAGGGCCCATAATGGCTTGTGGCTTCACACGGAAGTTTCCAGCATGAATAACATATTGATCCCTTTGAGCCTGGGTGGCGAACGATAGGAAAAATCACACGGATACCCCGGGATTCTCCTTTGGACAACACTGGATTTCCCCAGGTGCCCACAAACCAATCCACATAGATGTGTGTTAAAGTAGCCACCTTAAATAAAACCCTCAGTTCATAATAATACTCTCAACTGTCATGAATCGCTCAAACCAAACCATGTCTACAAGCATAGCATAGCAAAGTATAATAAGCGTAACATAGTAACTCCCAAGGTTTGAAAAAAGGCAATAGGTACTACCTCAACAACTACTTCCTGAAACCCACATGTTAAATAGATCCTACTCATGCAATGTTTGAGGACTGAGACTAATGCATAAAAACTGGGTAATAAGGGATATGATCAAAGTGTTACTTGCCTTGCTGACAATCTGAACACCCTAGTGACTCGTAGCAGCACGCTTCGCACTCTAGAAACTCTATTGTGAACAAACAATAGCATACATAAGCAATCAAGCATAAGATGCATGGGTAAACTCAAATAAAACGGTCCAAACTAAAAGTTCAACTGAAGAGCTTCAATTTGCAAAAATAAACAACCAAATCGGAGCTACAAAAGTCAAACTACGATCAGAAGAAGTTCGAATTCAAATCTGCTTGCAACCAAAATTTTAAATTGTCAAAACCATGTTCAAGTTGGTTATATGGAAAGACGGGAACAAGATGAAGATTTTGGCATTGGTTTCACTGGATTTTGACAAACGAGGACAAAGTTGCGAGGGGTTTGAAGATCAGGGACTGATCTTTGATAAAAATAATCGTGGATAGGTCCCTGGCCGAAAATAAAAAGAAAAACCTAACAAACGAACATTCACTATGAGGTACAAACGAACGAATATGTTTTCTAACGGTGACGTTCGAGTGAACATTCGCTAATTAGCGAACCCTAAAAAACAAAACTGATCTAACGAAAAAAACCAAAAAAACGGGGTGTCAGTTCGGCGGTCTTTACCGGTTCATAAAACAACCGGTGGGTCGACGGAGGTGGGATCCGTTGAGGCGGGGCTCCGGTGAGGTGGAGAGCGGTGGCATCCGGCGGCGGTGGGTGGCGTCGGCGGCGGCTGCACGAGTGGCGGCGGCGGCACGAGTGGCGGCGCGCAGCAGCGGCGACGGGCGGCAGGCACGGGCGGTGGCGGCTGCGGCTCCGGTCGAGGTGGGGAGGAGGAGGCGGCGGGGTCTGTGCCTTATAAAGGGGCTTGGGGCAAGACTTGCGAGAGGGGGCGGTGGCGCGTGTCCGCCTCGGACATGGTGGTGGCTGGCGATGAGGCTCGGAACTCTCTCCCGAGTCGGGCGGGGAAAGTTTTTTTTAAAAAAAATTGCCTAAAGAAAATCATAATAAAATATAAAAAAATTCTAAAAATACCAGAAACATTTTTCACCGTCTAAACCTATTATTTAGAACAAAATGAACATTTTTCTGGCCTAAAATGCAGTTTTCAAAAATGCATATCTTTCTAAATTCAAATAAAATAGCAAATAAAATCCAAATAAAAAATAAATTTCATTTTAAATTTTCTTCTCCAATATTCCTTTCTTTTGAAGAAGTCATATTATCTTCTCTTTTTTATTTTAAATATTAGAAATAATTGGAGATAAAAATATTAAAACCAAATTGACCCTCTTCAAATTTGAGAAAGTTCAAATATGAAAATTTATGAAATCCCCAACTCTCTCCTTGGGTCCTTGAGTTGCTTAAGATTTCTAGGATCACAACCAAATATGCAAACAAAATATGATATGCATATGATGACCTAGGTATAACATCCAAATTGAAAATCGGGATGTTACATTGCCTGCAAAACCTCTGGTCGTGACGCCGTGGTGGGCTCGGCGATGACCTCCATCCTGCCGTCCTGGTGATCTTGGTCTTGTTGCATGGAAATTGAAACCTTTGTCTGATTCCACGGGACTCCGCGCCTGCGCTTGCCTCTTTAGAACCAAAGAAGAAACTTGATGTACTGCGCCCGCTAGCGCCCGCCTGGCCTTGGTCATCATGGCTTGCGTCACCCGAGCCTCACGAGGTGGGGCTCGCATAGAAATCTCCGCTCCTCAGGAGCCAGCCTAAGGAGGCCGCTTCTTTTGGAGGTCTTGGTGTCTTCCGCCTCGCGAGGCTTGGCCCCTCGCTAGGGTCTCGTGTTGTTGATGTTGAAGGTGGGATGTACCAGGCTGTCGATGTAGCCACACCGTGGGCCGCAGGCAGGCAAGCCTGGGTACCCCCATTCCCAAAACACTGACAACCGTAGGCGCCGCGGCGGCGTTGGATGAGGCGGGTATCGTGAGTGACGCGATCGGCGTAGGAGGCGTCGTTGTTGTGTCCCCCGTAGCCAGAGACGGAGCAGGGAACGCCGGGGCTGGGCAGTATCAGCAGCATCCTAACGAGCTTGGCCCAGAATACACGGGTGGAGGGAACGCCTAGTCTCTACCTCCCCGCCGCACTAGAGGACGCAGTCGCAACTGCGACGCCCGCTCCAGCGCAACCCAGAGCAAGACGGGCAATACGGGGCACCGAACGTCCTAGTCATCGCCAGACTGCCTTGGCGATTGGTTCACGGTGGCAAGAACGTGGCGACGCTCCTGCTGGTTCTACCAGAAGTCGAGCGACGTCGTGGTCTACCTCGTTAACCATGCCAAGCACAGTCGCAGAAGCCCTAGCTCGCGCCTAAGAAACAAAGAAGGGGAAGAAGGCTAGCAGGGATGCCGGCAAGGACTCTAGGAAGTGTGCCTCTCTAGAGTGCACCGCGCCTGTTGACTACTTGCCGAAGAGTTCCACTAGCAAAAGACCTAAGGTTGCTTCACCTGCTGTGAAAATGGTCCCAACAATGCAGGATGGCATTGACCGTGCGTTCACCATCAGCGCTACCCTTGATGACAAATAGGAAAGCGCACTCGTTGCCTTCTTGTGGGCGAATGTGGATGTGTTTACTTGGCAACCGTCTGACATCACCGGTGTTCCCAGGAAGGTAATCGAGCACCACCTTGCTGTCTGCCCTCATGCTCGGCCCGTCAAGCAGAAGGTCAGAAAGCAAGCTTTAGAATGGCAGCAGTTCATTGCTGAGGAGATCAAGAAACTTGAAACAGCTAGTTTGGTCAGAGGGGTGTTGCTTCCAACTTGTTTAGTAAATCCCGTGGTAGTACGCAAGGAAAACGGGAAATGGAGGCTCTGCATTGATTTCGCTGACTTGAACAAAGCATGTCCAAAAGACCCTTTCCCCCTACCATGCATTGATCAAATTGTTGATTCCACTTCTGGGTGTGATTTTCTTTCCTTCTTCGATGCGTACTTCAAGTACCATTAGATATTTATGGCCAAGGAAGATGAAGAGTAAATCGTGTTCATACCTCCATGTGGCACGTACTTCTTTGTGCGTATGCCTTTCATATTAAAGAGCGCCGGATCCACTTTTGCGAGGGCACTACAGATTGGTTTCGAACCCCAGCTGCACAGAAATGTGGAAGCTTATATGGAGGATATAATGGTCAAAACCAGGGACATGTCAACACTCATTCAAGACTTGGAAGAAACCTTTGCAAACTTGCGCAAGATCAATCTAAAACTCAACCCCGAGAAATGTGTGTTTGGTGTCCCATCCGGTAAGCTCCTTGGTTTCTTTGTGTCTCATCGGGGAATAGAGGCCAATCCCGACAAGATCAAAGCAATCAACCAAATACAAGCGCCCAAGACTGTCAAGAACGTAAGGCATTTGGCTGGATGCATTGACGCACTGAGTAGGTTCATCTCCATGTCTACCGAGAGAGCCTTACCCTTTTTCATAATCTTGAAAAAGGCCAGCCCGATGAAGTGGACCCTGGAAGCAGAAGCAGCACTACAAGACGTGAAAATTTACCATTCCTCTGCTCCCACCTTAGTCACGCCTAAACCGCAAGAGTCGTTGTTGCTGTACTTAGCTGCAATGAATCAAGTGGTTAGTGCAGCGCTGGTTGCGCAGCGAGAAGTGGATGAGGAAGCAGCCGCAGAAACTGATCCCTTCGGAGATGGAGCCGAAGCACCCGTGGCATGACTTGACACAAACCAGGGGCGGGGCAAGCCAGCGAAGGCAATCGCAAGACCTCGGCAAGGAAGAAAGCGGTGCAGCGGCTAGTGTACTTTGTCAGCTCCCTGTTACAGGGGGCCAGGTCGAGCTCCTCTAGAGTACAAAAGCTGATCTTCGGCCTTATCATGGTCTCGAGGAAGCTGCGCCACTACTTCCAAGCTCATGACATCAAAGTTGTTACCCATTTTCCACTACAACGCATATTGAGGAACCCCGAAGCCACAGGCAGAATAGTTGAGTGGGCACTAGAGCTGTCAAGCTTTGGCTTAAAATATGATAGCACCTTGACTATTCGGAGAAGGGCATTGGGGGAGTTCATTGTAGAATGGACGCCCACTGCAGACGAACAAGTACCAGAGACAGATCTTCCCGACAAAGAGGTACCTCAAGAGTGGATCATGTATTTTGATGGTGCTTTCTCGCTGCAGGGTGCTGGAGCCGGCGTGCTTCTTGTCACACCCACCGGAGAGCATTTCAGGTATGTGGCTCAAATTCACTTTCCCCTGGAAAAGGCCACCAACAACACTGCTGATTATGAGGGGCTCCTTGCCGGGCTCAGAATTGCAGTGGAGTTGGGAATCAAGAAATTGACTGTCTGTGGAAACTCTCAACTCATGGTGAGGCAAGTCAACAAAGATTATCAGAATCTGTTGATGGAGGCATGGGTGGAGGAGGTGAGAAAGCTGGAAGAGCACTTTGATGGATTACAAGCAGAGCACGTGCCACATGAAGAAAATAGCACTGATGATCACTTGTCAAAGTGCGCCGAACAAAAGCTCCTTGTGGAACCACGGACTTTTGTCCTCCAAATAACTCACCCATCAGTGTCCCCTTCAATGATGACCAGAAAAGGGAGAAAATTGAGCTCTTGCAAGTGTTTCCCGTCAGGACTTCCTGAAATCGCTGGTAGAGAGGCTACCGGGGTGACCTCACTTCGGTTGGTGAGCGGCACCCTCCTGTAGAACCACAGGTTCTTGCGGTCGTGGTGAGAGCTCCCACGAATGAGGAGGTGCCTTTAGTTCTTGTTGTCGAGCCACAGGCTCCAACTTGGGCGCAACACATAGTCCATTTCCTTCAAACAGGAGAGCTTCCCGAAGATCAAGAAGAAGCTGAAAGAGTAGCCCGATGGTCTAATATGTACCAGTTTTCCGATGACGCACTATACAGAAAAAGGCCAAATGGTGTGAAATTGAAGTGCATTTGCTGGGAGGACGGACTGAAGTTGTTGGCAGAGATACACATGATTTTGTGTGGCTCTCACATTGGATCAAGAGCCCTGGTCGGAAAAGCCTTCCGGTAGGGTTTCTATTGGCCCACAGGCCTCCAGGATGCAACTGAGCTAGTCACCAATAGTGAAGCCTGTCAGTTCCTTTCCAAAAACATTCATCAACCAGCTCAAGCTCTGCAAATGATCTCTTTGTCCTGGCCATTCTCAATATGGGGGCTTGATATCTTTTGGCCCCTTTTTCCCGTGCTATCGGGGCTTTGAATTCTTGTACGTAGGAATAGACAAGTTTAAAAAGTGGCCTGTGGTGGAGCCAGTGAGTAAGGTGACCGCACAATCAGCTGTCAAGTTCTTGAAAGGATTGGTGTGCCGGTTTGGAGTACACAACAGGGTGATTACCGATAACGGCACCCAGTTCACGAGCCGCACCTACATGCAGTACATCCAAAGCCTTGGAAGCAAGGTCTCGCTTGCCTCTGTTCCTCATCCATGAAGTAATGGGCAAGCTGAGAGGATGAATGATGAAGTGTTGCGTGGGCTCAAGACGAGAACTTTTGATAAGTTGCAAAAAATGCGGCAAGCACTGGATTGATGAACTAGCGGTGGTTCTTTCGTCCGTCCGAGCGACCCCAAATCGAGCTACCAGCCAGACTCCCTTCTCCCTAGTGTATGGGGTGGAAGCAATGCTCTCCATGGAACTCATATACGAGTCACCTCAACTATTTTCCTACAATGAGGTAGAGCAAAGCAGTTACGGCATGACGATGCCGTGCTCCTCGAGGAAGATCATCTCCGGACCGTTGTACGTGTTGCATGCTACCAGCAAGCCCTACACCGCCATCATAGCCATAGGGTTCATGCCCGAAGCCTTGAGGAAGGCGACCTTGTCCTTAGGCATGTTCAATCTGCCAAGCATACCAACAAGTTGACGCCAAAGTGGGAAGGCCCTTACCGGGTAGCACAAGTCACTAGACCAGGCGCAATCCATCTGGAGACTGAAGATGGCATCAAAATTCAAAACTCATGGAATATTGAGCATCTTCGTAAGTTCTACACATAAGGCACGGCTGCCAGGCTCAGTCCCCGGCAACCACCTTTTGTACAAGCCTTGCCGATGTGCATGTAACCGTTTGTACAAAGCCAGGCGCAGATCCTGTGCATGCACGAATAAAGCTGGGCATGGCATCATACCATCAATCTGCATGTTCTTATGCATGTTTATGTTGTAGTGTCATTGCCTTTAAGTTTTTTGAGATTTGTTAAAGTACTTGCTGGACCCATGGGTCCTTGTTACTTCACTCTTTCCTTCTCTCTTACCTCGGAAAATAGAAACCTTTTGTTCTAAGGTGCTCGGCCATCAGGAAGATAAGAAGAGACGGGAAAGAAAACAAGAAGGACGGCTGCCCATCATACTCCAAGAAAGGGATGCAACTTGAAGGATAAGTTCTCACAACATGCTCCAAGCTTAGTGCTATTTTATTCTTTAAGGAAATCCTCTCTATCCCTTTGGCTGTGTGCAGTGGAACCCTTCACACGATGGAGAGCCTTGTCGAGACGAGCCGCTCCCTAGTCCTTATCACTCCACAACTCTGGGAGGCAGCGCCGAGTCTGACAAGGGGCCTTGCCGTGGGACACCATCAGCCTGCTGTGAGGGGATCGCCCCTTGAGCGCTCGTCGTTGGTGTTAACCTTGCTAGTTACTCCATGCAACAAGGGTAGACATGCTGATACAGTACCAACAAAGGGAGAAAGAGAAAATATGTGAAGAAAGAGGAATAGCATTCTTTCATTCATCTTCAATACAGAATGGATGGAAGATTACATAATTTCAGCAAAAGTTTGGGAGATGCCTACATTTTTTAATTTGAAAAACTACAAGTTCCCCGTAATGCCTTTCTTGTCACTCTCATCCTTGGAGTTCTAGTGGGAGGTGAAGACGGCAAAAGGGGTGCCTAGGCATAAGCCCGTCCTGACCTCGTCAGGGCTTGCGGGATGCAGCCTGATGATACATCTCCAACGTATCTATAATTTTTTATTGTTCCATGTTGTTATATTATCATTCATGTATGTTTTACAATCATTTTATATCATTTTTTGGGACTGGCCTATTGACATAGTGCCAAGTGCCAGTTGTTGTTTTTTGCTTGTTTTCTACATCGCAGAAAACCAATATCAAATGGAGTCCAAATGCAGTGAAACTTTTTGTGGATTGTTTTGGACCAGAAGACACCAGATGGGCCAGAGAAGCACCTGGGGGTTCCTTGAAGGGGGCACGACCCAGGGCGTGGGGCTGTGCCCACCTTGGTGGCCTCCCACACCGCCTCTTTGCTCTATAAATACCCCAATATTTCATAAACCCTAGGGGAGTCGACGAAAATAAATTCTAGCCGCCGCAAGTTCCAACACTACCAGATCCAATCTAGACACCATCACAGAGGGGTTCATCATCCTCATTGGTGCCTCTCCGATGATGCGTGAGTAGTTCATTGTAAACCTACGGGTCCGTAGTTAGTTGCTAGATAGCTTTCTCTCTCTCTCTCTCTCTCTCTCTCTCACTCTCTTTTGATTCTCAATACAATTGTCTCTTGGAGATCTATTTGATGTAACTCTTTTTCCGGTGTGTTTGTTGGGATCCGATGAACTTTGAGTTTATGATCAGATCTATGTTTTATCCATAAAAGTTACTTGAGTTCTTTGATCTCTTATATGCATGATTACTTATAGCCTCATATTTATTCTTCGAATCTTTGGTTTGTTAGGCCAACTAGATCAATTTTTCTTGCCATGGGAAGAGGTGCTTTGTGACGGGTTTGATCTTATGGTGCTTGATCCCGGTGACAGAAGGGCAAACGACACATATGTATCATTGCTATTAAGGATAACAAGATGGGGTATATTTCTACATAAATAGATCTTGTCTACATCATGTCATCGTTCTTATTGCATTACACCTTTTCTCCATGAACATAATACACTAGATGCAACTAGATAGCGGTCGATGTGTGGAGTAATAGTAGTAGATGGAGGCAGGAGTCGGTCTACTAATCTTGGACGTGATGCCTATATAATGATCATTGACTAGATATCGTCATGATTATTTGAAGTTCTATCAATTGCCCAACAGTAATTTGTTTACCCACCGTTGCTATTTTCTCGAGAGAAGCCACTAGTGAAATCTACGGCCCCCGTGTCTCTTCTTTATTATATTTGCATTCGCGGTCTATTTTTATTTGCTTTTATTTTCAGAACTATTAATAAAAAAATATGAAAATACCTTGATGCAATTTATTATTTATTTCATCTGGCGTTCCCGTGAGATCTATTTATCAAATCTATTACAGTTTTACCTATCTTTTTACCCGTGAGGGATTGACAACCCCTCTCTTACGTCGGGTTGCAAGTATTTGTTCTTTGTGTACAGGAGCTGTTTACGTGGTGTTGCGTGGTTCTCCTACTGGTTCGATAACCTTGATCTCATCACTGAGGGAAATACCTACTGTAGTTGTGCTGCATCATCCCTTCCTCTTTGGGGAAATACCAACGTAGTTCAAGCCACATCAAAAGGAATTTATGGCGCCGTTGCCGGGGAGACCTCACCAACATCTACCGGGTTCCTAATCACAAATCTCATATCCTTGCAATTTATATTATTTGCCATTTGCCTCTCGTTTTCGTCTCCCCCACTTCACAAAAAATTGCCATTTTATTCGCCCTCTTTCTCGTTGGATTTTTGTTTGCTAGATACGTCACCATGAGTGACTTTGGTATGGCAGAAACAGATGATGGCCTAACTCCTAAAATTGGACGATCTGGCAATCTAGATCCTAAAACTTTTGATTTGGGGCAAGGGAATGTTATTGTAAGAGAACGTATCCAAGAATTTTTCAATTGTGTTGGAAATTTAATTCTTGATGATGTTCCTATACTTAAGAGGACTAAGTCTGATGCGGAACTTATTTTAGCACTAGTTCTGAAACTTGAAAATAAACTTATCCATACTCATCCTACCTTGCAAAGATTGTTTTTCGAGTTACCCGTTCTAAAGAATCCCAAAGCTAAAAAGTTGGCTACCCTTGTTCTGATGAATTAATTTGATTACATAGTACGGGAAGTAAGGGAAGCTTTTGATTTCTATGGTATGAATCGTGAAAAACCAGTGATAGATGAAATTCTTTATAATAGTGATTATGTGCTAAGACATTTTCTTGGTGATAATAAAATCTTTGATGAGAATCTTAAAAAGGAAGTCCATGTTTTAGATATAATCCAACAAGTTTTCAATGATGTTAATCAACACTATTCTTGGATTGTTGCCGAAAACCAAAAGTGATATGATGATAAGCAACTTGATAGTGCTGAAGTCTGTATGGATAAGGTGTTCTATGTTATCTTTACAAAACCTCCTGACAAGGACACCTCTGAGGAAAATAAAAATAAAGATGATAATACTTGAATCTTTGCATTATGCCTAGCTAGGGGCGTAACACAATAGCGCTTGTTGGGAGGCAACCCAATGAAAAAAATTTATTTTTGTATTTTTTTCTTTCTGTTCTTGAGTGTTTGGATAATTATTCTATTTTTATGATTGTGTTTTTGGGTTTAGTTTTGTGTTTGTGCCAAGCAAAGGCTTTGGGATCATGTTGGGTGATAGTTAATTTGATCTTGCTGAAAAACAGATAATTTTGCACCCAGGAAAATAATTTTCAGTTTTAATAGAAGCGCGATAAAATGCAGATTCTTTTTGCAGAAGATTAATATACAAATTTCTAATGTTTTCGTAATTTTTCAGAATTTTTGGAGTTAGAGAAGTATTCTAAATATCCAGATTGCTACAAATTGTTCTGTTTTTCACGGATTCTGTTTTCTTTGCATTGTGTGATTGTTTTGATGATTCTATGGTTTTCTTTGAAGAGTTTTTGCCATAGAAAAGTTGGAATACAGTAGATATAATGCAAAAATAAAATATGAATAGGTTTACAAAAGTACTTATAGTAGTGATTTGCTTTCTTATACTAACGGATTTCACGAAGTTTTGTTGAGTTTTGTGTGATTGAAGTTTTCATGTTTTGGGTGAGATTGTGACGGATGGAGGAATAAGGATTAGCAAAAGGCTAAGCTTGGGGGTGCCCGAGGCACCCCAATATAATATTCAACAAGTATCAAGCAACTAAGCTTGGGGATGCCCCCGAGTGGCATCCCCTCTTTCTTCTAACAACCATCGGCATTTTACTTAGAGCTATATTTTTATTCGTCACATATTATGAGTTTTGCTTGGAGCGTCTTGTATGATATGAGTCTTTGCTTGTTTTGCTTTTTATTTTTAGTCATGAATCCTTGATAGACATACCTATTTGAGAGAGCCAAAATTATGCCATGACTTGTTAGAATTGCTCTCTATGCTTCACTTAAATCTTTTTGAGCTATGGAATTGCTCTAGTGCTTCACTTATATCTTTTTGAGCATGGTGTGCTTTGGTATTTTTGGAGAAATGCTCTCATGCTTCACTTAGATTTATTTGAGGGTTATTGAATTTTTAAAAAAAGTTCTCTCATGCTTCACTTAAATTATTTTGAGAGAAGAAAAAAAATCTCATGTTTTTCACTTAGATTTGTTTGAGCTATCAAAAGCAAAATATGAAATTAGTCCCAAAGTGATAGATATTCAAGAGGGATATAATAAAAACTTTCATGAAGATCATTGGACAACATAAACTTGATTCTTTGTAATAGTTTTGTCATATGTTGATATAATATGTGAGACATGTTGATGAGTAATTATGCTTTAGTAAGAATATTGGTGTTAAGGTTTGTGATTCCCTATGCAAGAAGGAAAGCCAATAGTTATGCAATGAAATTACATCCTACTTGTGGTGCATTATTCGGCGTTAGCTATGCTTAATGCTTGCTTATGAGATTTTTCGTTTCTTGGCTAGATGCTTCTCAATCTTTTGCTAGCCTTCATTTGCACTAAGTATGATCAGTACTTGTGCATCCAAAATCCTTTAAACCAGTTTTTGCCACATGAGTCCACTATACCTACCTATATGCGGTATTCTTTTGCCATTCTAAGAAAATTTGTATGTGCCATCTCTAATTTTCAAAATAAATTTCTCTTTTGTGTGCTTGTACCGCTCATGAAACGGTAGCGGGTGGCTGATATATTTCCATGCTAGATGTGTTATTCTCAAGATGAGTGTTTATTCACTTGCCATTGCATGAGAGTACGAAAAAGGTATTAGGGATGCCCAGTCCTGAAATGAAAAATGAATTTACTTTATGTTGTCAAATAATAAATTCCTTGGAAAGTGTTGGTATGGATGGCACCCGTGGAATGTGAAAGTATGGTGGAAAAAGGAACAAACATTATTTTCTGTTTGGGAACCACCTATGATATATCTAGCATGGAAAGTATTGGGAACTACTTGTTCGTTTTTGTTGACAGGAAAAGCATGCCACCCAAAATGTTTTATCTATATATTTTTCACTTTGAGCTCTGGCACCTCTACAAATCCCTACATCCTTCCGCGTAGGGCCTTTCTATTTACTTTATGCAATTTTTATTTTTACTTCAGTCTCCAACCTTTCTTATAAAGCACGAACTAAGGGGCACTATGATGGTACTTGAGCATTGGGTGTAGCTAATGTGCGAGTGGGTTTCATGAATGAATCAACGATTGAGCATAATGGGCTAGGGATAACTTGCTTTAGTGTTGATATTTTGAAATACATGGTTGCTTGTTGATATGCTTGAGTATTAAAGTCCTCGTGTGAAAACTAGACTATTGCTTTGAACCATATAAAATTCCAATTGTCCATGCTATAAAAGAAAGAATATGTGATGAACATGTTAGGCAGCATTCCACATCAAAAATTCTGTTTTTATCATTTACCTACTCGAGGACGAGCAGGAATTAAGCTTGGGGATGCCGATACATCTTCAACATATCTATAATTTTTGATTATTCCATACTGTTATATTATCATTCTTGGATGTTTTACAATCATTTTATATCATTTTTTGGGACTAACCTATTGACATAGTACCAAGTGCCATTTTTTGTTTTTTTGCTTGTTTTTTACATCGCAGAAAATCAATATCAAATGGAGTCCAAATGCAGCGAAACTTTTTGTGGATTTTTTTGTACCAGAAGACACCATATGGGCCAGAGAAGCACCTTGGTGTGCCCTGAGGGGGCACAACCCACCAGGGCGCGCCTGGGCCCCCAGGCGCGCCCAGGTGGGTTGTGCCCACCTTGGTGGCCTCCCGCACCGCCTCTTTGCTCTATAAATAACCCAATATTCTAGAAACCCTAGGAGAGTCGATGAAAATCAATTCCAGATGCCGCAAGTTCAAGAACCACCACATCCAATCTAGACACCATCATGGAGGGGTTCATCATCCTCATTGGTGCCTCTCCGATGATTCATGAGTAGTTCATTGTAGACCTACGAGTCCATAGTCAGTAGCTATATGGCTTTATCTCTCTCTTTTGATTCTCAATACAATGGTCTCTTGGATATGTATTTGATGTAACTCTTTTTGCGGTGTGTTTGTTGTGATCCGATGAACTTTGAGTTTATGATCAGATCTATGTTTTTATCCATGAAAGTTATTTGAGTTATTTGACCTCTTATATGCATGATTACTTATAGCCTCATATTTCTTCTTCGAATCTTTGGTTTAGTTAGGCCAACTAGATCAATTTTTCTTGCCATGGGAAGAGGTGCTTTGTGATGGGTTCGATCTTACGGTGCTTGATCCCAGTGACAGAAGGGAACCGACACATATGTATCCTTGCTATTAAGGATAACAAGATGGGGTCTATTTCTACATAAATAGATCTTGTCTACATCATGTCCTCGTTCTTATTACATTACTCCGTTTCTCCATGAACTTAATACACTAGATGCATGCTAGGTAGCGGTCGATGTGTGGAGTAATAGTAGTAGATGCAGGCAGGAGTCGGTCTACTAATCTTGGACGTGATGCCTATATAATGATCATTGCCTGGATATCATCATGATTATTTGAAGTTCTATCAATTTCCCAACAGTAATTTGTTTACCCACCATTTCTTTTTTCTCGAGAGAAGGTACCAGTGAAATCTATGGCCCTCGGGTCTCTTCTTTATTATATTTGTCATCGCGATCTATTTTTATTTGCTTTTATTTTCAGATCTATTAATCCAAAAATACAAAAATACCTTGCTACAATTTATTATTTATTTTATCTCGTGTTCCCGCGAGATCTATTTATCCAATCTACTACTCCCTCTGTCCCATTATGTAAGACATTTTTTGGCACTACACTAGTGTCAAAAGACGTCTTACATTATGGGACAGAGGTGTACAATTTTACCTATATTTTTACCCATGAGGGATTGACAACCCCTCTCTTATATCGGGTTGCAAGTATTTGTTGTTTATACGCAGGAGCTATTTACGTGGTGTTGCGTGGTTCTCCTACTAGTTCGATAACCTTGATCTCATCACTGAGGCAAATACCTACCGGAGCTGTGCTGCATCATCCCTTCCTCTTTGGGGAAATACCGACGTAGTTCAAGCCGCATCACCTGACAAGATTGGGAGGGCGACGCCCTGATAGGGAGGGTGAAGACAACGGATGGAAGGAGCGGCTAGGTGATGCCCTAGTTACCACCGCCTGGACTAGAGGAACGTGGTAAGAGGGACAACGACAGGGAAGATGAAGCTGGAGTCCACGAAGAAGCCTACCGAGGTCCAGCTGGAGGAGGCGAAGACATCCAGACCCAATGCCCCGGCAAATTGCTCTGCTAGGGAGAAGACCAAGTGCAGATGATGGTGCTGCCGGTGCCTGGCTGACGGTGATGGTGCATCTGGCGTTCAGCTACAGTCTGTGTCATCGCCTTCACGCTTGACGATCGGGGGCTCGTTGTCGTCGTCTTCCCCACCGGTGTCCTCCTTGTTGCTATCGCTCAAGCAGGAACTTTCATCATAAGTGGAGCTCTATTCATAGCACCCTAAACGAGAACTCGAGCGTCCGAATACCTTGATGGAGAACAGACCAGCCTCCATTAAGTTAAAATGAAGAATGTGCCCCTCCGCCAAGCTATGGGCACGTGCAAAGGTTTTCTAGTGATGTCTACTACGCAACCTTCTTCTTGTACACTCGTGTTGGGCCTCCAAGCGTAGAGATTTGTAGGACAGTAGCAAATTTCCCTCAAGTGGATGACCTAAGGTTTATCAATCTATGGGAGGCATAGGATGAATATGGTCTCTCTCAAACAACCCTGCACCCAAATAACAAAGAGTCTCTTGTGTCCCCAACCACCCAATACAATGGTAAATTGTATAGGTGCACTAGTTCGATGAAGAGATGGTGATACAAGTGCATTATGGATGGTAGATATAGGTTTTTGTAATCTGAAAATATAAAAACAGCAAGGTAACTAATAACAAAAGTGAGCAAAAATGGTATTGCAATGCTTAGAAACAAGGCCTAGGGTTCATACTATCACTAGTGCAAGTTGTCTCCACAATGATAACATAATTGGATCATATAACAATCCCTCAATGTGCAAAGAGTCACACCAAAGTCACTAATAGTGGAGAAAAAACAAAAAGATTATTGTAGGTATGAAACCACCTCAAAGTTATTCTTTCTCATCGATCTATTGGGCTATTGCTATAAGTGTCACAAACAGCCCTAGAGTTCATACTAAAATAACACCTTAAGCCACACATCAACCAAAACCCTAATGTCACCTAGATACTCCAATGTCACCGCAGGTATCGGCGGGTTTGATTATACGATATGCATCACACAAGCTCATATTCATATATTCAAACCAACACAAAGAACTTTAAAGAGTGCCCCAAAGTTTCTATCGGAGAGTCAAGACGAAAACGTGTGCCAACCCCTATGCATAAGTTCACAAGGTCACAGAACCCGCAAGTTGATCACCAAAACATACATCAAGTCGATCACGTGAATATCCCATTGCCACCATAGATAAAAACATGCAAGACATACATCAAGTGTTCTCAAATCCTTAAAGACTTAATCCGATAAGATAACTTCAAAGGGAAAAATTAATCCATGACAAGAAGGTAGAGGGGGAGAAACATCATAAGATCCAACTATAATATCAAAGCTCGCAGTACATCAAGATTGTGTCAAATCAAGAACACTAGAGAGATAGAGAGATCAAACACATAGCTACTAGTATATACCCTCAGCCCCGAGGGTGAACTACTCCCACCTTGTCATGGAGAGCGCCGGGATGATGAAGATGGCCACCGGTGATGATTTCCCCCTCCGACAGTGTGCCGGAACTGGGCCCCGATTGGTTTTTTGTGGCTACAAAGGCTTCCGGCGGCGGAACTCCCGATCTAGGTTTTGTTCGGGGGTTTTGGGGATTTATAAGAGGCGTTGGCGTCGGGAACAAGTCAAGGGGACCCACGAGTCAGCCACAAGGTCGGGGGGCGTGCCCTAGGGGCGGTGTTGTCCACCCTTGTGGTGTCCTCGTGACTCTTCTCCGGTATCTTTTCATTCCAATATTTTTTATATTTTCCAAAAACAATCTCCGTCAATTTTCATGTCAATTGGACTCCGTTTGATATTCCTTTTCTGTGAAACTCAAAAACAAGGAAAAAAAAGAAACTGGCACTGGGCTCTAGGTTAATAGGTTAGTCCCAAAAATCATATAAAATAGCATATAAATGCATATAAAACATTCAAGATAGATAATATAATAGCATGGAACAATCAAATATTATAGATACGTTGGAGACGTATCAAGCTTCCCCAAGCTTAATTCCTACTTGTCCTCGAGTAGGTAAATGATAAAAACAGAATTTTTTATGTAGAATGCTACCTAACATATTTATCCATGTAATTTTCTTTATTGTGGCAAGAATATTCAGATCCATAGGATTCAAAACAAAAGTCTAATATTGACATAAAAACAATAATACTTCAAGCATACTAACAAGGCAATTATGTCTTCTCAAAATAACATGGCCAAACAAAGTTTATCCCTACAAAATCATATAGTCTGTCTATGCTCCATCTTGATCACACAAAATATTCAAATCATGCACAACCCCGATGACAAGCCAAGCAATTGTTTCATACTTTTGATGTTCTCAAACCTTTTCAACTTTCACGCAATACATGAGCATGAGCCATGGATATAGCACTATAGGTGGAATGGAATATGGTTGTTGTGGAGAACACAAAAAGAAGGAGATAGTCTCACATCAACTAGGCATATCAACGGGCTATGGAGATTCCCGTCAATATATATGAATGTGAGTGAGTAGGGATTTCCATGCAACGGATGCACTAGAGCTATAAGTTTATGAAAGCTCAAAAAGAAAACTAAGTGGGTGTGCATCCAACTTGCTTGCTCATCAAGAC
The DNA here is from genome assembly GCF_003073215.2 of Triticum urartu. NCBI lineage: Eukaryota > Viridiplantae > Streptophyta > Magnoliopsida > Poales > Poaceae > Triticum > Triticum urartu. The sequence continues at coordinate 228,427,309 of NC_053025.1, forward strand.
CTAGGGCATTTAAGGAAGCCCATCGTTGGAATATACAAGCCAAGTTCTATAATGAAAAATTCCCACTAGTATATGAAAGTGACAACATAGGAGACTCTCTATCATGAAGATCATGGTGCTACTTTCAAGCACAAGTGTGGGAAAAGGATAGTAGCATTGCCCCTTCTCTCTTTTTCTCTCTTTTTTGGCCTTCTCTATTTTTTCGGCCTTTCCTCTGTTTTTTATTTCCTCACATGGGGCAATGCTCAAATAATGAAGGTCATCACACTTTTATTTACATTACAACTCAAGAATTACAACTCGATACTTAGGACAAAATATGACTCTATATCAATGCCTCTGGCGGTGTACCGGGATGTGCAATGAATCAAGAGTGACATGTATAAAAAATGATGAACGGTGGCTTTGCCACAAATACGATGTCAACTACATGATCATGCAAAGAAATATGACAATGATGGAGCGTGTCATAATAAATAGAACGGTGGAAAGTTGCATGGCAATATATCTCGAAATGGCTATGGAAATGCCATAATAGGTAGGTATGGTGGCTGTTTTGAGGAAGGTCTATGGTGGGTTTATGGTACGGGCGAAAGTTGCGCGACACTAGAGAGGCTAGCAATGGTGGAAGGGTTCACCATACGTGCATGCTACGGGACTCACAAATCAAAAAATATATCATGTTCCAACTTCGTTACATAACGGTTCACCATACGTGCATGCTACGGGACTCACAAATCACAACACAAGTACTTCTCAAATTGACAATTAATCACTATCATGACTCTAATATCACCATCTTCATATCTCAAAACAATCATAAGGAATCAAACTTCTCATAGTATTCAATGCACTTTATATGAAAGTTTTTATTATACCCCTCTTGGATGCCTATCATATTAGGACTAAATTTATAACCAAAGCAAATTACCATGCTCTTTAGAGACTCTCAAAATAATATAAGTGAAGCATGAGAGTTCAACAATTTCTTCAAAATAAAAATACCGTCGTGCTCTAAAATATATAAGTGAAGCACTAGAGCAAATGACAAACTACTCCAAAAGATATAAGTGATGATCAATGAGTAGACGAATAATTATGTGACTATGTGAAGACTCTCTAACATTTAAGAATTTCAGATATTGGGACTTTATTCAAACAGCAAGCAAAGTAGAATAAAATTACATTGCAATGATAACACATATAATGTGAAGAAGCAAAAACTTAGGTTCAACCAAAACTGACCGATCATTGTTGAAGAAGAAAGGTGGGATGCCAGCCAGGGAAACCCCAAGCGTAGATGCTTGAGACTTCTTGAAATATTAATTAGGGATGATTTGGGCATCCCCACGCTTGAGCTTTTGTGTCTCCTTAATTCCTTTCATATCGCGGTTTCCCTCAATCTTCAAAACTTCATCCACACAAAACTCAACAAGAACTCGTGAGATAAATTAGTATAAATCAGCGCATAAACATTATCATTCTGTACTATAGAAAATCACTAAAAGTATTATTTGACATTGCATACTAAATGCCTCTGCATATTTAATACTCCTATCTTGATGTAGGGTGGAACCCTAGATGTTCGATCTTTCATGAAAGGAGCGGATCCCGCTAAGAACACGAGGGGAAATACAAGGGGAAACAGGAGAGAATGACTGTAACCAACAAGAACGATCACACATGTGCTAGATCCTCGAAACACAAAGAGAGATACACGATTGAAAGTCAACAAAGGACGATACAAGAGGTAACCAGTTCTTCCCCATGAGGAGGTCTTGAATCCACGAGGGGATCTTCACGTGAGGGGTCTTGAATCCAAGGTGGATCTTCTCCGTAGAGGCCGTGGTCTCTCTCGTGGAGTAGATCCGTATGCACGAGCAAAGCTCTATCTCTAATGAGCTAAACCAATGCTAACCCTCAAATGGAGGAGGTGGAGGAGTATATATAGTCTAGAGCCATGAAGGTGTAAGTGAGGGGCGAAGGGGTACATGGGCCTCGGGCCTGATCTCTGTGCATAGATAGGCGTCGGACGTCCGGTGGGTGTCGGACGTCCGGAGGCTTGGGACGGTCTGGACGTCCAGAAGTCTTCGGACTTCTGTAAATGTCGTTCTATCGCCGTGGTGCCGGTCGTCTGGTGGCGCTCGGTCATCCAGGGCCTGGGGTGTGTTGGGCGTCCGGTACTTGCCGGTTGTCCAGTCGCTGTAGCATTCGTGGGCTGACTCTTCAGGCCGGTGGGAGCTCTAGGCGTCGGACGTCTGGTTGCGTCCGGTCGTCCGGAGGCTGTAGATTTCGGGTAGCTTATTCTCTTGGTCCTTGTACTTGGCGTGCTCGCTAGCTCGTCCGTTGGATGTGGTGGCTCCGTGGCTTTCCTCCAAGTACCAGATCATGCATAGCACACGCGTTGGAGGTAGTAGCCATGTCTCACATGTGTAAATTGATGGTTCGGATAGGAGCGAGTTCACCTTGCGTCTAATGGCGTATAGTTGAGGTCTCATCTTATGTATCCTTGGGTCATGGGGAGTGGTAAAAGTGAACATGGGGATGATCGTAGGATGCTCTGCATCATCCCCCCCCTTGGAGAAGATCCGACCTCGGATCGTGATCCTCAGCACCATGGAAACGGTTGTCGTGGACAAACTTGTAGTTGGACGAAGTGGAAGTCATGGCACAATCCAAGTACTCCAAGGTGTCTCTGATGAGGACATGACTACCTTGGATACGACCAAAAATATTGCATACATGCATATTTGTCAGGTGATTTCTAGTGCAAACTATTCAATAATCTATTTATGTAATCCAGAACAAAAATACTTCACACACTTTTGTGTTTTGTCTAATTGCAGGTGTATGGGAAATTTTTACGATCCACATATGAAGATAAGGGAAAATGATAAGTTTAGGTTCTGTTCAAAAAGTCCTCTCACGTCACTTTTGGGCCAAGAGAAGATAGAGTCCAAGTCTCTCACGTTCTGGATTCAGATTCGGACTGCACAGACATACCTGACTCAAAATGCCAACAAGTTTTTCATACAAACTCCAAATTGGGTGATTCTTTTTTTCTTGCAAAGTAGATTTCGTGCTCTTTCCAACCCAATTGGATTCACCTTCAAATTCGTCCGGAGCATTGAGATATCGATGAAACAATCTGACGCTGCAGCAGAATCCGAGTCAAACAACAAGTCTAAAGGTGTTGCATCACCTCCACTTGGGCCCATGAGCCTTATACGACCTAGGGTTAGTTTTAGGCTGCCTTCGGACGTCCTTCCACCTTCTTGGCCACCACCCCTTACTCCTATATAAGTATATCCATTCAATAGCTTTTTCCTTGGGTTTTATTTAGTTAAAAGTTAGCCATCTCTTCAACTTCATGTACTTCATTTGTGTCCAACGACCAGACCAAGACCGCTTATGAAACCACACTTTTATCAATACTTCCTCCATACTCACAATATTCAGATTGCTTAATCATATTATTGCTTGATCTTCGATTGCTTGCAGGAATAGACCTTTGTGGTCAGGCAGACCGTGCTTCTGGCATCGTTAGTAACCTCAGGAGATTGGTTTAGCGATTGCTAAGGCGCAATGTCGTGCACATTTGTAGTCGGATCGTCAAAGTCTTCTCCGCCAAATCGATAGTTATCATCTCATCGAAAGATCAGGACACCTCGCCCCTATTAGTCTCTGTAGTGGTAGACATGCAAAAAGAGCAAACACAAGCGACACTTGGAAATACAATGGTTAGCGCACACAAAGTGTCCATCAAGTAAGTATGGGTCCGTTCGGCAATATTGTTCGTGAAAAAGCTCATGAAGCTTATTAAGATGATATAGAATGATATGCAAAGCGTTCATGGGAGAAAAATCATTCATTGTGCACACAAATGTATTGTGAATATGATCAATGCAACCACGGTGCAAAATGATGTCATAGTGAGATAGTTTATCAATAGCATGAATATGGCAATGGATGCTCAATATTATTATGTTATCATGCAATTGATGGTAGGCAATATGATCATGATGTATGAATATGCCATCAAGGAAGATCACAAGAAATTTGCTAAGAAAATGCACAAGATTATATATCATGGATGACATGGGAATACCAGATGCAACAAGGCAATCATAATGTGAGTCAATCCATGCATAAGATGCAAATTTGTCATGTGTATGATATGTCCATCGAGCATGACATGTGTGAGCACAATCAACAAATATGGAGGTGTTGGTGTACCAATGCTCAATGTCGTGGCATGAGTGGAGGTTCGAAGGTGCATCCAATAAGTCCGAGCGCTCCTCAATGTGAAGGTCCATAGAGCCAATCTCCAATGTCGCTCCTCCATTCGTGAGATGTATCATGTGGACAACAAGAAGGAAACAACAATGAAAGGGTGACCCATCCAATATGCGTATTTGAGGATGGCTCAAAGGGAAAGAGTTAACCTTTATGAGAATGTCGAAAATGTTGGTGTCAAGCATCGTGTACGCCTTCACATGACCAAGTTGTCTCGTGATGGTACCACCTTGTGAATCCTTCAAAACGAAAGAACATGACAAACACTTGGAAAAACAAATGAGGTTAGCGGAAGTGCAAAACCTATCATTCGTGTGGTAAGATACCCAACAAGTGTGTGCATCATTCTCATCATAAGAAAGGACAAGGGAGCATTTCATAGTATGGAGGCATATGATGCGAGAACAACCAAATACAATAGGCTCAATCAAGCAAGCATGCATCACAAGTAAAGTGTCCAAGTCTCCAAGATCAATAAGCATAGATGCAACAATTGGAGGCAGGAGACAATGAACGAGATGTATCATGTGAGAGGCACGAACATATATGTCATCAACCCAAGAAAGCGAGTAAGAATGGAACATGGGTGAAGCAACAAAGCAAGCAATCATAACGATCAAGTCAAGTAAGATAGTAGTGCGAAGATGCAACATACTAGAAGGAATCATGGCAAGCATGTCATGTGTGCACATAGTGAGCATGAATAATGCACAAGACATATCACAAGCATGAAGGCAAGATATGAGCAAAATATCATCAATGTATTGTCAGAGGCCATATGTAAATAGCTATAGCGGTCCGACCTCGAACGGTCAAATCTCTGTGTATAAGTGTCATCCCTGGATCGGTAATGCTGACACGCACAGTACTTGAAGGATTTATAACAGAGTTCAATCACACACTTATTACATCGAATATCTCAAAGAGAGTACTTATTAGAATAATATGGCTGAAGGCCATCTAATGAAGATAACAGCGGAAGGCTTCGAAGGTAAAATGAGGCCATCAACTCCAACGGCATAGCTGAGTGCAAAGCAACGAGCTGGCGCACCTTAGTCTTCATCTGAAAAGTCTGCAACATAATACGTTGCAGCCCGAAATGGGTCAGCACATGGAATATGCTGGCAAAATAACACTGTAGAGCAATGAACATGTAGCAGCTATAACTATATGCATATTTGGCTGGTGGAGGCTTTATGGTTATTTTTGCAGAAAGCTAATATTTCCCTACAACAAAAGTAATATATTTTATTTAGCTACAAAGTTTGTTGAAACCATTGAGAAGGTTCCTCCAACTCAATCCCAATTAGATAATCATCAACCCAACAATTTAATTAATAGAATGATGAGATTAAATCAATAATTCATGTACCAGATACTCAAGATGTCCATAACCGGGGACACGGCTATCATGATTAGTTTATACACTCTACATATGTTTGCGCACTTTTCCCCACAAGACTCGATCTCTTCCCTTGGATTTCTCGCACTACATGGTGTTTGAGAAACAGATGACCGAGACACGGTCTTTCAGAAGCATTTACACTTTACTGTGGGTAGACAGTACCACCAACATCCCCTACATCTGCTAGCCTACCACTGAAAGAGGTCAGACAACTTACTCAACTATGCCAGAGCCCATAATGGCTCGTGGCCACACACGGAAGTTTCCAGCATGAATAATCTTATGATCCCTTTGAGCCTGTGTGGCATTCCATAGGATGATCACATGGGTACTCCGGGATATCCCAGGACAACACTGGATTGCTCCAGGTGCCCAAACAACCACTGGGTGCTCCAGGGTGCCTCAACCAATCCACCCAGATGTGTGTTAAAGTAGACAACTTAAGCTTAACTATTAATTAAACTCTCACATCTGTCATGGATCACTCAAACCCAAACCACATCTACGAGCATAGCATGGCAATATAAGCATAACGTAAAAGTAACTCCCAGGGTTTGAATAAAGTAAATAGGTTCTACCTCATCACTACTTCCCAATACCCACAAGTATTCAAGTCCTAACCATGCAGTGTTTGACGATCGAGACTAATGCACAAAAACTGGGTAATAAGGGGGTATGATCAAAGTGTTACTTGCCTTGCTGACGATCTGAAAACCCTAATGACTCGTAGTAGCACGCTCCGCACTCCGGAAACTCTATCGCAAACAAATAATAGCATACATAAGCACTCAAACAATGGATGCAAGGGTAAACTCAAGAGAAAATATCCAAATCAAAAGTTCAAGAGAAGAGCTTCCATTTGCAAAAAGAATCAATCGAATTGAGCCACGAAACTCAAACTGTGGTCAAAAGAAGTTCAAATTCAAATATTCTTGCGACATAATCTTAAATTGTTAAAATCATGTTTAAAGTTGGTTCACTGGAAAGAGGGGTTCGAGACGAAGATTTTGGCATTGGTTTCACTAGATTTGGACAAACGGCCAAAAAGTTACGAGCGATTGAAAATCAGGGGCTAATCTGCGATAAAAATAATCGTAGATAGGTCCCTGGCTGAAAAAAATAGAAGAAAACACTAACAGACGAACGTTCTCTAACAGAGACAAATGGGCGAACGTGTTCGCTAACAAAGACATTTGGGTGAACGTTCGCTAATTAGCGAAACCGAAAAAACTAATCGATCTAACGAAAAACCGGGCGACGGTTTGTTTAGGTTTTTACCGGTTCTAGAAAAAACCGGCGGTCGGCAGCGAGATCTGGCAGGACGGCGGCTTTGGCGAGGTGGGGGATTCGGCGGGGCGGCGGGGTCCGGCGACGGTGGCGCAAGGTGGCAATACAGCTGCGGGCGAGCGGCGGTGGTGAGCGGCAGCACGCAGCGGCGCGGGCTGGCGACGACAGCTGCGGCGGTGGTCAAAAAATCTAAAAAATGCCAAAAACAATTTTCACCGTCTAAATAAAATATTTAGAACAAAGTGAATATTTTTCTGGCGTAAAAATGCAATTTTCGAAAATGCATATTTTTTTCTAATTCAAATAAAATCTCGAATAAAATCCAAATAAAAACATATATTTGTTTTTGAAAATTTTCCTCCAATATTCCACTCTTTTTGAAGAAGTCATATTATCCTCTCTCTCTCTCTCTCTTTTAATTTAAATATTTGGAAATAAATGGGGAGAAAAATATTAAAATCAAATTGATCCTCTTTTCAAATTTGAGAAAAAGTCAAATATGAAAATAAATGAAATCCCCAACTCTCTCCTTGGGTCCTTGAGTTGCTTAAGATTTCTAGGATCACAAACTAAATGCAATTAAAAATATGATATGCATATGATGACCTATGTATAACATCCATATTGAAAATTGGGATGTTACGATAGCAATGGGACATCATGACTCTCCCAACACAACAAGCATCAATAGCATGGGACACAAAGAAATCATGGCAATAGCTACTAGGGTCTCCACCAAGCATGCAAATACACATAGGAGTAGCATAATGGTGAATCATGGGTAGATGCAAGCAAGGGTCACAATTTCATGGCAAAATCATGTAAAGAGGCATAACATGCAAAGTGAACACGATATAATGGGCATAAGATGACAAATGGTAAATTGCCCAAAGCCGTGTGAGAGCCAAGTGAGAGAGATGCGTGTAGTCCTTGCACGAAGGGAATGGTGGGAATGATAATCCATGGGATCTCAAATCATCTTTGCTCTCAGGAGCTCGTTTCGTCAACTCTTGGGATTGAGAGGTTGACGAGTATACGCGAGTACCTACACAAAACAAAGGCGAAGGAAAAAAATTGTGTGTGCATGGTATATGTACACATCGTCCATCATAATGCGCTCGTGCTTGTGTTGGTTAGCACAAAATATCCAATGCTCAAATAAATGAGATGCGTGATATAGAAACATGTCATCCATCATGATAGGTTTGTTGTTATGTATAGTATAATGGAGACTCAAATTGTGTAATGCATGATATGCAATATGTAGAGCATTGTTATTCATGGAATGCATATGGTGCACGCAATTATGGGAATCATGCAAAGTATGGAATGCATCAAAATCTCCTAATATGTATGAGGAAACTATGCGGATCTCCTCATGAGCATTAATGGAAACATCGCTTGGAGAATATTGACAACATCCAAAACAATGCATGTTTGGTTCTATGTGATCATGGCATGGTATATTAGATGAATTGTGTCGGATCACGGGTTCCGCAAAACCCTTGAGGTTCGAACACTGGGGTGCGCACAAAGGTTTTCTCCCTATCGATCCATGCCCTAGCTCTCTAAGATCTCCGGACGAACTCGACGAAATTGCAACACAAAGACACAAGATTTCTACTGTTTTGGGCCATTATTGTGCTGTAATAACCTACTCCAGTGTGGTGGTGGTGGATTGCCTCTTGGGCTGATGATGAACAATACAAGGGGAAGAACAACCTCCTGAGGTTGAGGTGTTGTTGTGCTTGGCGAACTTGTGTGGGTGAGATGCCTCTGAATGAGTTCTCTCTCTGCTTTCCTCGAATCAGCTCTCTCGTGTCCCTATTGTGGTGGCTAGTTCTATTTATATAGGCCCTGGTCCTCTCCCCAAATATTGAGCGGGAAGGGAGCCAACAACGTCCAATTTGAAATGGGACAACTAGTACAGCTTATCCCCACAAAAGTAGTCTTCGCTTGCAAAAGGCTCTGGTGGTGAAGCCGTCTTGGGCTCCACGGTGACCTCCGTCTTGCCGTCCTGCTGGTCTTGGTCTCATTGCACCGATATGGAAACCTTTCCTTGATGCCTCGGTACTCCGCGCCTGCGCGTGCCCCCTTAGCACCAAAGAGGAAACAAGGACGCTACGCGCGCTGGCGCCCGCCTGGTCTCAATCGTCATGGCTCATGTCACGAGGACCTCGTGAGGTTTGCCTTGCCTTGATCTCTCCGCCCCTCATGAGCCTGCCTGGCGAGGCCGCTCCTGAGGAGGTCTTGCATCGTTCGCCTCGCGAGGGTCTTGAATACCTCATCGATGAAGATGGGCCGTACAGACCTGCTAGCCCAGCCACACTGTGGGCCGCAGGTAGGCAAGTCTGGGGACCCCCATTCCCAGAATGCCAACAGTAGCCCCCGGGCCCAAGGCGCGCTCGGGCTTGGCTTTGAGGCGAAGCCAAAGGTCAAGCGCGGAGCGCCGCGGGCCCCAAAATCCTGCGGCCTCGGTTGACGCATGGCGGTTGATTGGACGTGGGCGTCTCCGCTTCCCCACGCTGCCTGCAACTGCCCGAATTGACAAGTCCCTGTGACATGCAAGGAAAACCATCATTACTTGTGATCGTGGGGGCGTTGGTTGGCCTTCTCCTACTATAAATTAGGAAGGGTGCGGAGCCCCCATCCCCCACTTCTTCCCATTCCGCTTGCTTTTTCTTCCCCCGCTCTACTGCTAGTAGCAAATTCAATGGCGCCGATCCGAAGGTTCTCAGCTGACGAGAAGGGAAAGATTCCCCTCGACATGTCGGCGCTCCTTCCACCGAAGAAGAGGCCGGTCCATCATCTCGACGCTACGGCGATGCGGGGTGGTGACGAGGCCTTGGTGTGAGCGGCCTCCTCCTGGGTATCCACTGCCCTTGCATGCTCAAGCCGGGGGCTCGGGATGAAGGAGCAACGAGCGTCGGCGCGCGCATCGCGGCCAAGGTCGACGTGCTGCGGCGATGAGTGTCGTCGCTCCTGGAGTCCATGTTGTGGACTCCTCACGCGAGCTTGTGCTGTGGGCGGTGATGCCCCCGAGCTCCTGGATCCGCTTCCCGCGCTTCTTCTCTGATGTGATGCCGCCGAGGGGGCCTCTCGAACTCTGGCTGCAGTACGCCGAATGCGACGCTCCGGCGACCAGAGCAGAGGTTGAAGCAGTCTCCACTGGCAAGATCTTCACGGCCCGTGGCTGGGGTGAGGTCACACGGGTTTGCCGTGTGGAGGGCGCCCTCGCGATCCACTTCGAGTATGATGGCGTCTCCACGCTGTTCTTCAAGGTCTTCCACGCTGAGGGTCGCCGCTTGGAGTGTTGCCCCGAAGGGGAACACCAGGATGAGGTGCGCCCCGCTCACGGCTGCTCCAGCGGCAGCAACTCTTGGGAGTCCAGCGGTTCTCCCGAGCTCTGCAAGACTCCAGAGACGAGCGACGACCGCTACGTGCCCCCGAGCTCTCACCGCGGCCTGAGCAGGGCCGCAAAGTCCAGCCGCCGTCATTGCTGATCTGGATGGGGTTGGCCCGGCCTCCCGCGGCCCACTGTTGATGATGGTGTCGGCCGCGGGGGTGTGTAGATAGGATTCTCCTAGGTTCCCATCCTTTGTTCCCTGCGAGGAATCAAGAAGTACCCCGTGGGGGCGTGTAAAGAGTCTGCAATGTCTTTTGTTGATATTATCTCAATTATAGAAGCCTTGTGAGCGCAAGTCATGTTTAGGCTCGGTCTTCCCTTTCCAATCTCACGACAGCTTTTTGCTCTACGCTGACAGGTCCCGGTCCCCAAAAAACCATCAGTCGTCGCTGGTATGCCAGGTCGCGTGCCGTGGTCAAGGCCAGGAGGTGAGCGGCCCGAGGTCTAGTAAGAGCTCCTGAGGCGCGATGCTCAGGGGGTCCCCTTTAGCGCTCAAGCAACCGTGGTAAGATAAGAAAGGGAGGTGACATTGCCGCAACAGGGCTGCGGCGAGCGTGTCCCCTAGGTTCCAACGATTAGTTGATCTGAGCTCGTGACTTATCTTGGCGATCCAGGGTCGATTCTTCATGATGCGCCAGGCCTGTGCGCGAACATCCAGCGCGTAGCTAGGTCAGGCCCATACGAGCCTTCCCCTTTCCAATGCTCTCCTTTGTGCTCTACGTCCTCAGGTCCCGACCCTTGAGCGATCTCAGCCGCTGCTGGTATGCCAGGTCGCGTGCTGTGGTCAAGGCCAGGGGTGAGGGCTGGAGAGCCAGTAAGAGCTCCTGAGTCGCGATGCTTAGGAGCCCCCCTTTTAACGTGCAAGTGGATTACTTGGAAGAGGAGGTGGCTCGCGATGCCGCCTGGAGGGAGATTTCTGCGAGCCAGCACAAGGAAAACACGATCTGTCGTTATGGTTACCAACCTGCTGCTAGTTGCTCCGCGAGGGGGTGAAGGCACTAAGGGCCCGATGAGGTGACGTGCGTGGGGCGTGCCGCGAGCCAGAGCTCGACCGCTCAGGTTTTTCGACGTGGTAGGGATGGACCCGTGCACCAGTGCCGTGCCGGAATGAGGAGGCCCCGTGGGAGGTGATGATTGAGCAGGTAGTAATCATAGGTAGATCAAAAATGAGAGTAGCAGGCTTAAATAAGTACATGGGAGATACGTGCCACTGGGTCAGGCCCGAGCGGCTTGGGGATGATGCAGGCCGAGGGGCGCTCCCAACAAGGTAAACTGAAGACATAAAAAGGGATACATGCCATAGGAACAGACCCACACGGCCCGGGAATGATGCAGCCTGAGGGGCGCTCCCAGCTAAATGAACTTGGAAAATGTCACCTGGTTATGTTGACGAAGGAGAGTTGGGGCAGCTGAAGGTGCACAGTGAAGGGGTTGCTCCTCACGAGCCACCGGGGCCCTGATCCTCAGGAGGCTCTGGGGGCTCAGGTGGTTCCTTGAGGACTATCTCCATCTCCATCAGGACGGCGTGGTGGCTGGCCTCCTGAGCCGCTAGGATGCGCCGCAAGTTGCGCTGGTAGGCGGACGACACGCTCGGTATGCCGAAGGGCATACAAATGTAGTTGTGCGGTGGTCCCTCGCAGCGTCCCACGCGCGAAGGCTAGAAAAGCTCCTGAGAAGCGGCCCTGTTGAGCCGTGGAACATCAATGCAGACGTGCAGCCCGGCATCCTCACCTGGATGGGAAGCTGCGCCTCATGAGCGGCGGTCGCCACGCATGGCCCTTGCATCTTGCAATTCCTGGGTGGTCTTGGTGAGGTTTGCCTTGCCCTGTGCCCTCCTGAGGGAAACGTGTCGTGAAGCATGCCGCCAAGTGGTGCCCAAGCGCCTCCCTCGTGATGTGGGCAAGGTCTGAGGCCTTCCAGAAGAAAGCCCCCGAGCCCTGCCCGAGAAGGGCACCGGGTGCGCCTTCCTATGCGATGGAGGGAGGTGCCCCAGCAGCGGGCGCTGATCCTGATGAGGCTCCGGCCGCGACGCCACCCTCCTGAGGTCCTGCACGGTGCAACTGCTTCTTCTTCTTGGGGATAACCTCAGGAGGGCCCTCGCCCTTGCTGTCGGGGTCGTCGATTGCTGCAGCTTGGAAGGCACGCTCGAGGGAGCACACTGAATCTCTTTCTTCACACGGGGACGTGATGATCCCGCCACTTCCCGGCATCTTGAGGACATTATCACCATGATGGGTCACCGCCATGAACTTGGCCAGGGCTGGATACCCGAGGATGGCATTGTACGGCAGACGGATGTGCGCAACGTCGAAGTCGATTAGCCCGGTGAAGTAGTTCTTGCGTTCCCCAAAGGTGACAGGGAGGCGGACCTGCCATGTCGGTGTGGTGGAACCGTCGGTCACTCCTGAGAAAGGCTTAGTAGGCTGAAGCTGGTCATATGGCACTTGGAGGTTGTCGAACGTGTCGACGGACAGGACGTTGAGCCCTGCGCCGCCGTCGATGAGAGTCTTTGTAACTTGCACGTTGTTGATGACTGGGGAGCAAAGCATCGGGAGGGCGCGAGCGGTAGCTGCAAACTTGAGCTGATCTGCCGAGTTGAACGTGATGGGGCACTGGAACCATCTGAGCGGGCGTGTGGCTTCGAGCTTGGGGAGGACTGCATTCACTTCACGAGCAAACTACCTGAAGATACGCTGCAAGGCTGGGGCCTGGGCTCCACCCAAGATGCAGGCGGTAGCATGCGGTTCCTGGAAGCCCCCAGCCCCCTCGTCTTGATCGTGTTCTTCATTCCTTCTTGGCGGTGGCGGCAGTGGAGGGAGTCCGGCATTGCCTTGAGGACGATCCTCACGAGGCTGATCCCTCCAGGCACCCTCGTGAGGCTGATCCTGCCATAGGCCCTCATGAGGCTGGTCATGCCACTCCTGGCGCGGGCCACGGTCGTCCCAGCATCTGCCACCACGTCCTCCTCCTTGTCCGTAGCCCCGGTCACCGCGCTCGGGGTGTCGACCGAAGCGTCCTTTGCGAATGGCTCTGAGCTCTTGACAATCGCTGGTGTTTTGGGTATTTAGGTTGTGGAAGGCGCAGAATGGACGGCTGCTCTTGGATGACTCTGGTTGGTCTCTACCATGCTTGGTGTCTGGTTCCATTTCGAGCACGGCCGCTCCCTTGCGCTCCACGTCCTTGGCCTTGGCTTTCTTCTCCTCTGGGTCTACGGCTGGGAGCTCGAGGAGGGAGAGGCGCCCCTCCTCAGCTCTTGCGCACTTGGTCGCTAGGTTGAACAACTCCAGGGACGTGCACAACTCCGCATGGATAGAGAGCTCTTCCTTCATCTTGACATCGCGGACGCCATCAGAGAACGCAGAGATGATGGCCTCGTCCGTCACCTTGGGGATCTTAAGGAGGACGTTGTTGAAGCGCTGGACGTACTTCTGGAGGGTCTCTCCTGGTTGCTGCCTGACGCGGCGCACATCACCCGCAGCCGGCGGGCGGTCGCAAGTGCCCTGGAAGTTGGCAACGAAGCGGTTGCGCATCTCGTCCCAGGAGGAGATCGAGCCCGGTGGCAAGTTCAGGAGCCAGGAGCGGGCGCCATCCTTGAGAGCCATGGGAAACCAGTTCGCCATGACTATCTCATTGCCGTTGGCCTCTTCGATGCTCAGCTTCTAGAGCTGCAAGAACTCCGCGGGGTCAGGGTTGCCGTCGTAGCGAGGAGGCAGATCCGGGTTGAACTTTCCCAGCCAGGCGACACTACGCAGCTCAAGGGTGAAAGCACGACAGCCGGCTGTGGTCACCGGGGCCGCCTTGGGGTGCAGCTTCGTCTTGATGGGGTCTGCGCCCTGCCGCTAGAGGTGGTGCGCGGTCTTGCTGCAGCAGCCGGTCCTGGCGCGGTGGCGTGAGGAGCGGAGGAGCGTTTTCTTGCGGTCGAGGGACTTCTTGACAGCTTCTTTCTTCACACACGGGCGCGAGACGCGGCAGGTTGCGTCGTGGAGCCGTGTGCCTTGGCGCTAGGGCGCCGTGTTGGGGCAGAGGTGCTGGAGGCGCTCCGTGAGCTACGTCGCCCGTAGCTAGCACAGGGAGAGGCGGAGAGAGGGACGATGCAGGGGAGCCCCCTGCGGTGCGGACAAGCTCGGCGATGCGGTCGAACCAGTCCTCGTAGAGGTCGTCGACTGGTCGGTAGCGCAGGAGCTCGTGCGCCATGAGGAGTGCGACACATGCGTCCATGGGAGGGCGACGTGCATGGGAAGAAGAACCGGCCGGGTCAGCGATGGAGTGGCGGTGCAGCCGTCTCGCCGCACCGAGGGGTGCAGGCAGGATGCTTGCCGCTCGTTCCCCGCCGGGCCGGTGGCGGCGTTGGCGGCAGGCGACGGGGAACGACGAGGTGGACCGCCGATGGTGTCGGCGTTCCACAAGACTTGCCTGCCTGCGGCCTGCGGCGTGGCTTGAAAGGGGGCCCAGCACGGCCCATCTTCATTAACACAGACCCAAGACCCTCGCGAGGGGCCAAGCCTCGCAGGGCGGATGACACGGAGCTTCCTTAGGCACGGCCTCATCAGGCTGGCTCGCGAGGAGGCGGAGAGATCAAGGCGGGGTACCTCACGAGGTGCCCGTGACGCAAGCCATGACGCCCAAAGGCGCCAGGCGGGTGCCAGCCCGCGCAGTGTCCTCCTTTCCTCTTTGGTGCAAAGGGAGCAAGCGCAGCCGTGGAGTACCGAGGCGTCAGGCAAAGGTTGCCATTTTGGTGCAACAAGACCAAGACCAGGAGGATTGCAAGACGGAGGTCATTGTGGAGCCCAAGACGGCGTCACCACCAGAGCTTTGTGCAGGCGAAGACTACTTTTGTCAGGATAGCTAGTACTAGCTGTCCCCTTCAAATTAGCCTGCCGTTGTTGGCTCCCTTCCCGCTCGATATTTGGGAAGAGGACCAGGGCCTCTATAAATAGGACCAGCCACCCACAGGGCAAACGGGGCAGAGGGAAAAAAGAGAGAGGAGAGGAAAAGAGAGAGAGTTTTAGGGGGATCGAGACCAACGATAGAAGAGAGAGAGAGAGAGAGAGAGAGAGAGAGAGAGAGAGAAGGGTGACTGAACTCCTCCCAGCAGTTCATCGCCCCAGCCAAGAACAGACCCTCGCAAGGCTGTTCTTCCTTGTATTGTTCCTCATCATCAGCCCAAGAGGCAATCCACCACACCACACACTGGAGTAGGGTATTACATCACAACGGTGGCCCGAACCAGTATAAACCCTGTGTCTCTTGTGTTGTTCTTTCCATAGCTTAGATCTTAGCGAGGCGGAGGGCTGCAGGTAGGTAGGAGGCGAAATTTCCGCGCGCACCCCAGTGTTCGAACCTCAAGTGTCTGCCAGAACCCGAAATCCGACATTTGGCGAGCCAGGTAGGGGTGCGCCGGAATTCGTCTTCCACCACCCCGTTCTCCTCTGGCCATCGCGCCCATGTCTGAAGCTCGTCGGGCCCGCGCCGAGCGCCGGGCCGCTCTCGCTTCCCGCGTCACCCAGACGGCTCCTGTCGGCGGGTGTCCTCGCCATTCCCTGTCACCTGCCGTCAACACCGCCACCGGCCCGGTTGGGGACGAGCAGCAAGCATCGTCTCAGCATCCGTCCGTGCGGTAAGACGGCCGCACCGCTACTCCCTCGCTCACCCCAGCTGGTTCTTCGTCCCGCGCGCTCCGCGCACCCATGGAGGCTCGAGCTGCGCTCATCGCGGCAAACGAGCTCCTGCGCTACCGTCCCGTCGACGACGTCTACGAAGAATGGCTCGACTGCGTCGCCGAGCTCGTCCGCGCCGCAGGGGGCTCTCCTGCGCCGTTCGTTCCGCTGCACCGCACCCCGCCCCGTGCGGGCGACGAGTCCCGCACCTGGCTCCTGAACCTGGCTCCTGGCACGATCTCCTCCTAGGACGAGATGCGCACCCGCTTCACCGCCAACTTCCAAGGTACTCGCGACCGGCCACCTGCCGTGAGCGACATGCGCCGCATCAAGCAACAACCCGGGGAGACCCTGCAGAAGTACATCCAGCGCTTCAACAACGCATGCCTCAAGATTGCCAAGGTGACTGAGGAGGCCATCATCTCAGCCTTCTCCGACGGCGTGCGCGATGTCAAGATGAAGGAGGAGCTGGCGATGCATGAAGACCTGTGCACTGCCTTGGAGCTGTTCAACTTGGAAACCAAGTGCGCCAGGGCCGAGGAAGGGCGTCTCTCCCTCCTCGAGCTACCTGCCGCAGACCCAGAAGAGAAGAAGCCCAAGGCCAAGGATGTGAACCGCAAGGGGGCTGCCATGCTCGCGGCAGAGCCAGACACCAAGCGGGGCAGAGAACAGCCCGAACCTTCCAAGGGCAGTCGGAACTGTGTGTACCACGCCCTCCACACCCACAACACCAACGAATCTCAAGAGCTCCGAGCCGTGCGAAAAGGAAGGATCGGCCGTCGCCCCGACCACGGTGACCGGGGCTACGGTCGAGGAGGAGGAAGGAACGCAGGACGCTGGGAAGACCGTGGCCCGCGCCAAGGTTGGCGCGATCAACCTCGGGAGGATCGCTGGCAAGACCCGCCTCGCGAGGGAGACTGGAGGGATTAGCCTCGCGAGGATCACCCGCAAGGCAATGCAGGCCTCCCTCCGCTGCCACCGCAGCCAAGGAGAAACGAGGACCGCCACCAGGACGAGGGGGCTGGGGGCTTCTAGGAGCCGCGCGTGATCGCCTGCATCCTAGGCGGGGCTCAAGCCCCAGCCTCTCAACGCATCTTCAAGCAGTTCGCCCGCGAAGTGAATGCAGCCCTCCCCAAGCTCGAAGCCGCGGGCCCTCTCAGGTGGTCGGCGTGCGCCATCACGTTCAGCTCAGCAGATCAGCTCAAGTGTGCGGCTACAGCCGGAGTCCTCCCGATGCTTTGTTCCCCAATCATCAACAACGTGGTGGTCACCAGGACCCTCATCGATGGCGGGGCAGGGCTCAACGTCCTGTCCGTGGAAACATTCAACAATCTCCAAGTGCCCTACAACTAGCTTCAGCCAACCAAGCGCTTCTCCGGAATCACCGACGGCTCCAAGGTCCCGATTGGGCAGGTCCTCCTCCCTGTCACCTTCGGGGCACGCAACAACTACCGCACCGAGCTCATCGACTTCGACGTCGCTCACATTCGCCTGCCGTACAACGCCATCCTTGGGTACCCGGCGCTGGCCAAGTTCATGGCCATAACTCACCACTGCTACAACGTCCTCAGGAGGCAGGCCCCTCTGGGCCCGTGCCTGCCCAGGGGGAACCTCCTTCCATCGCATAGGAAAGCGCGCCCGGCTCCCTCCTTAGGCAGGGCTCGGGGGCTCCCCCTGGAGGGCCACCGACCTGGATAGGGTCACGAGGGAGGCGCTTGGGCACCACATGGAGGCGTGTTTCGAAGCACGTTTCCCCCAAGATGGAGTAAGGCAAGGAGAGCCAGACCCTCAGGATTCGTCAGCAAGGCCATTCAGGAGCTACAGGAGTCAAGAGTCATGAAAGGCGGCCGCCGCCTACCAGCAGTGGCTCCCTATCCAGGCGAGGATGGTAGGCTACATGTCTGCATCGACATACGAGGGCTCAACCGAGTCGCCTCTCTGGAGCGCCTCTGGCCCTCGCGAGTGGGGCGCTGCGAAGGTCCACCCCACGGCTACGTTCGCTTGCCTTACGGCTTGCCGAACGCGGCTGCCACGTACCAGCGCCTCATGAGGGGCATCATGGAGGCACAAGAGGCCATGCATTCCGCGGCCCTGGCGGAGATGGAGATGATCCACGAGGAGCCACCAGCGCCTCCGGAGCCTCCCGAGGCCCCTGGGCCTGGGGCTCGTGAGGATCGGCTCCCGCAGCCCACCGAGTCTGCTACACCAACACCCCTTCGTCCTCAACGTCATCAGGTGACATCTTTCAAGTTTTCACTTCCAGCTGGCAGCGCCCCCCAGGGCTGCATTATTCCCAGGCCGCGTGGGTCCGTCCCTGCGGCAGGTATCCCTTTTATTTCATGTTGTTAGCTTACCTTGTTGGGGGCGCCCCTCGGGCTGCATGATCCCCAAGTCGCTCGGGCCTGACCCAGTGATGTCTGCCTTCCCAGCATCTATTTGAATGAATCCACTCCTTTGCGGCTAATGTATTTGACCTAGCTGCCCGCTCAACTTACGCCAACTGACGGAACTGCTCCCAAACGGCAAGACGCTTGCGCATGGGTCCGTCTCTGCAACGCCGACAAACCTGAATGGCTGAGCTCTGGCCGCGGCAGCCCCGCATGGCGCCACCTCGTCAAGCCTTCAGTGCCACATTACCCCTCGGAAGCAACCAACGGCTGACTGTCAATTGTCGTGGCAACCCCTTGTTCTTTCTTTGATGGGTCTACTGGATCTCTTAAAGGAGCTGCATCAGGCGAGGCCCTTGCGGTGTCTCCTTCACTCTCATCCGCGCGAACCGCTTGCACGCTAAAGGGGGGGGTGCCTGAGCATCGCGACTCAGGGCTCCTACTGGCTCTCCAGCCCTCACCCTCTGGCCTTTTCCATGGCATCGCGACCTGGCATACCAGCGACGGCTGAGACTCGCTTGAGGGCCGGGACCCAAGGACGTAGAGCAGAAAGGGGAGCAAAGGCGAGAGGGGAGGGACACGCGAGGACCTCGCCGAGCAACCTCACGCCTGCCGATGCACGGACCCGGCGACACACCAGAGAGCGACCCCTGATTCTCGAGATAAGTCACCACCCGGAAGCGCCAGCTACCGTGGCACCATCCCCGCACCTAATGCAATCCCCTGTTAGCGACGCCGCTCCCCTTTCTCACCGAACGACGGCTGCTTGAGCGCCAAAGGGGACCTCCTGAGCATCGCGACTCAGGGGCTCTTACCGGACTCCGGGTCGCTCACCTCCTGGCCTTGACCACAGCATCGCGACCTGGCATACCAGCGACGGCTGAAGCCGCCTTGGGACTGGGACCTGTCGGCGCAGAGCACCAAGCCCCCGTGAGGTTCGAAAGGGAGAACTGAGCTAAGACGGAACGAGCAACTCGCACAATTCTACGACAAGGGTTATATTAACAAAACAAGATCACAGGCACCTTACAAGCCCCCACGGGACGCGTCTTTGATTCCTCGCAGGGAACAAATCCTAAATGGACACTAACTACGCGCGCCCCTGCAAAAGACGCCATCATCAACAGTGGGCCGTCAAGCACTGGCGCCAACCCCATCCAGATCAGAGTCGTCGGCGGCCTGACGAGCCCACCCTGCTCCAGGAGCGGCGCCGGCTCGGGGGCTCATAGCTGTCGTCACTAGTCTCCGGAGTCGCAAAGAGCTCTCCGGAGTCGCTGGAACCTCCGACGCCTCCACCGCCTGAGGAGCCGCCAAGGGAGCGGTCGGCGGGCCCAGTCCTCGCCACAGCAGGGTACCGACCACCTCTCCCGGGGCAGCACTCCAGCCGGCGCCCATTCGCATCGAAGACCTGGAAGAACATCACTGAAGCACCGTCGTACTCCAAGTGGATCGCGAAGGCGCCTCCTGTCCTGCAAACCCAGGCGATTTCTCTCCAGCCTCGAGTCATGAAGACCTCGCCCGGGGCAACGACTGCCACCACTGCCTCGGCCGCGAGGGTGCTGCAGCCAAAGCTCCAGGGGCTCTCCCTGCGGGACGATGGAGGCGAAGAAGGGAGGAAGGCGAATCCAAGACTGAGGAGGCATGGCGACGTGGAGAACGAGCTCTCGGGAGGAGCCTTCGGTGTGGACCCCAGGGGGGACGACCCACACCTTCGTGACCCGTCGGCGCCGACGGCGGCGCCGCCCGTGGCGATCAGCATCAGCTCCTTTAGGGCCCTTGATGTGGGCGTACAAGGGAAGCGGGAACCCCGGCGGTGCCCTCTCGCACCAAGGCGTCGACACCACCTGATGGGCCCCCTCATCCGGGCCACGGAGGATGAGCTGTTTCTTTGGCGGGAGCGGGTTTGGTTCCTCTCGGGGAGCCTTTCCCTTCTCTGCCATCGAGTACCAACGGATCGGAGCCATCGCAGCAAGACGGAGCAAGGACCGGGAAGAAGGAGAAGCAAGGAGGGATGTACTGGAAGGGCGCGCGCCGTTCCGTACTTATGGCCGGCGAAGGCCAACCGCCGACCTCCACGATCGCCGGTAATCATGACCCACTTTGCATGCAGGGACTTGTCCAATCCGTGCAGTTGCCGAGGCGCCATGGGGAAGTGGAGACGCCCACGTCCAATCAACCGCTACGCGGCGCCCAAGGCCGCAGGCTGTTAGGGCCCGCGGCGCTTCGCTCTTGCCCTTCCGCCTCCCTGCACGGCCAAGTCTGGGCGCGCCTTGGGCCCGGGGGCTACTATCGGCGTTCTGGGAACGGGGGTCCCCAGACTTGCCTGCCTGCGGCCTGCGGCGTGGCTTAAAAGGGGGCCCAGCATGGCCCATCTTCATCAACACAGACCCAAGACCCTCGCGAGGGGCCAAGCCTCGCGGGGCGGACGACACGGAGCTTCCTCAGGCACGGCCTCATTAGGCTGGCTCGCGAGGAGGGGGAGATATCAAGGCGGGGTACCTCACGAGGTGCCCGTGACGCAAGCCATGACGCCCAAAGGCGCCAGGCGGGTGCCAGCCCGCGCAGTGTCCTCCTTTCCTCTTTGGTGCAAAGGGAGCAAGCGCAGCCGTGGAGTACCGAGGCGTCAGGCAAATGTTGCCATTTCGGTGCAACAAGACCAAGACCAGGAGGACTGCAAGATGGAGGTCATTGTGGAGCCCAAGACGGCGTCACCACCAGAGCTTTGTGCAGGCGAAGACTACTTTTGTCAGGATAGCTAGTACTAGTTGTCCCCCTTCAAATTAGCCTGCCATTGTTGGCTCCCTTCCCGCTCGATATTTGGGAAGAGGACCAGGGCCTCTATAAATAGGACCAGCCACCCACAGGGCAAACGGGGCAGAGGGAAAAAAGAGAAAGGAGAGGAAAAGAGAGAGAGTTTTAGGGGGATCGAGACCAACGATAGAAGAGAGAGAGAGAGAGAGAGAGAGAGAGAGAGAGATGGGTGACTGAACTCCTCCCAGCAGTTCATCGCCCCAGCCAAGAACAACCCTCATTAGGCTGTTCTTCCTTGTATTGTTCCTCATCATCAGCCCAAGAGGCAATCCACCACACCACACACTTGAGTAGGGTATTACACCACAACGGTGGCCCGAACCAGTATAAACCCTGTGTCTCTTGTGTTGTTCTTTCCATAGCTTAGATCTTAGCAAGGCGAAGGGTTGCAGCTAGGTAGGAGGCGAAATCTCCACGCGCACCCCAGTGTTCGAACCTCAAGGGTCTGCCGAAACCCGAAATCCGACAGATGGGAGCCGTCTGAGCGACGCGGGTGGCGAGGGTAGCCCAGCGCTCAGCACGAGCGCTACGCGCGTCTGCCATGGAGACGACGGAGCAACGGGTTGTGGAGCGAAGGAAGGAAGCTTCGGTGTAACCCTACCTGGTGCGCCAATTTACGGATCACGGGTTCCGGCAAAACCCTTGAGGGTCGAACACTGGGGTGCGCGGAAAGGTTTTCTCCCAATCGATCCATGCCTAGCTCTCTAAAATCTCGCGGACGAACTCGACGAACTTTCAACACAAAGACACAAGATTTATACTGGTTCGGGCCACCGTTGTGGTGTTATACCCAACTCTAGTGTGGTGGTGGTGGATTGCCTCTTGGGCTGATGAAGAATAGTACAAGGGGAAGAACAGCCTCCTGAGGTTGAGGTGTTCTTGTGCTTGGCGAACTTGTGTGGGTGAGATGCCTCTGAATGAGTTCTCTCTCTGCTTTCCTCGAATCAATTCTCTCGTGCCCCTCCTTTGGTGGCTAGTTCTACTTATATAGGCCCTGGTCCTCTACCCAAATATTGAGCGGGAAGGGAGCCAACAATGGCCAATTTGAAAGGGGACAACTAGTACATCTTACCCTAACAAAAGTAGTCTTCGCCTGCAAAAGGCTCTGGTGGTGACGCCGTCTTGGGTTCCACGGTGACCTCTGTCTTGCCGTCCTGCTGGTGTTGGTCTCGTTGCACCGATATGGAAACCTTTCCTTGATGCCTCGGTAATCTGCGCCTGTGGTTGCCCCCTTGGCACCAAAGAGGAAACAAGGACGCTGCGCGCGCTGGCGCCCGCTTGTGTCGATCGTCATGGCTCACGTCACAAGGACCTTGCGAGGTTTGCCTTGCCTTCATCTCTCCGCCCCTCGTGAGCTTTCCTGGCAAGGCTGCTCCTGAGGAGGTCTTGTATCGTCCGCCTCACGAGGCTTGGCCCCACACGAGGGTCTTGAATACCTCGTCGATGAAGATGGGCCGTACAGACCTGCTCGTCCAGACACGCCGTGGGCCGCGGGCAGGCAAGTCTGGGGACCCCCGTTCCCAGAACGCCGACAAATTGCACAAATCATGTCAAGGAAGCATGGCAATATCATCACATGAAAAACAAAGCCAATGACCATCATCTCATCATCTATGGCATAAGTTCAAATGGGATTTATTTTAATGGGGCATGCATAGCTACTATGTTGAGATTGAAATGATGCAATATGGGAGATCTCACTCATAGCATATGACAAGTTTAATGGATTATCAAGCATGATGTGACCAATAGAATTTTCACATGATATCATATGGAGCATAGCATCACAACTAGGCAATTCAACATGCCCATCATCATATTCATCATAAATGGGTGGCATATCGAAACATGACATAGTATGCGATGAACCGATAAGGTGATCAAAATCATGCAAGCAATCATTGGTAAGATAGTCAACTAGTGGGATAATAGAAGCACCATCACCTATGTTACCTTTGGAGCATCGCTCATGTATTGTAGGTGAGGTGTCAAAGACCAAGTCATGGTCATCTTCATCTTGATGGAACCATGTGGGGGGTGCATCATTGTCCACCATGGCCATCATCGTCGTTGGAGGTATGGACTCATCGATGGTAGGCATGTCGTCATTTAGGAAACCTAGAATCATAGAAGAAAACACACTCGGAGTAGAGGGTAAGTTGTTAGAAATCATAGTGGCCTCACATGCCGTGTCAACTACCTCACTCACTCCCGGTATGATGCTCTCACTCATATGGTTGGTGGAGTCACTCAAATGGCTCTCAACCTCACATAGGGTGTGTGGAATGCTCCCATGTGTGGGGCTAGTGGTGGTCACACTCATCCTCTCATAGGAAATGCACTCAATGTCACATATGGTGGAGTCACTCATATCACTCATGGTGGGGTGTCTCTCCTCACATGGGAATTGGGGCATCTCACCATATGAGATGTATGGTGCAACCCTAGATGGCCGATCTTTCACGAAAGGAGCGGATCCCGTGATGAACACGAAGAACATGAGGAGAAAACACGAGGGGAAACACGAGAGAATCACTCCAACCAACAAGAACAATCACACATATGCTACATCCTCAAACACATAAGAGATACATGATCCACGGTCAACTAAGGACGATACAAGTAGCGTGATCTTATCTGTGAGGAGGTCTTGAGGTTCTTCCCATGAAGATGTCTTGAAATCCACTTGGGGGATCTTCTCCGAGGAGGCACAATCTATGAGGAGAAGGTAACCAAGTGGATGAGCAAAGCTCTCACACAAATATAAGCTAATCCTTTGCTAACCCTACAAAAGTGGTGGAGGAGTCGTTTATATAGGCAAAGGGGGCGAAGGGGTACATGGGCTTCGGCCCAACATGCACACGCAGGTGGTGGTCAGGATGATCCGGGCTTCAGGAACTCAGATGACCTGGGAGGGGGCCCGGACGAGGCGGGCGGCATCGTCGGCGGCCAGGACGAGGCGGGCGGCATCGTCGGCGGCCTGGATGTTCGGAGGGTGGCCCGGACGTTCGGCTAGGGTCTAGATGATCTCGGACATGTCCGGATGGTCTGACTTTGGGGTGCAACTTCGGGTGTTCTTGGGCCTCCGCTTATCCGGATCGTCCGGGCTGGGGTCCGGATCGTCTGGGCTCTGTCCGGATCGTCTGGGACATCGTTTGGATCGTCCGGCCGGCCTGGGACTTGGCTGATTTCTTCTCCATCTTCACGCATGTCTTCCGCTTTCGATCCCTCTTGCTCCTTAGCTTCTCCATGGCTAACTCATTGTTACCCGAGTATGCAAAGTGTGTCTGTTTGAGGTAGTAGCCATGTCTCATGTGCATCGAAGTGTAATTGTGAGAGGAGAGATGTCACCTTGGTTTCGAGAGCTCTTGCATGTGCTTGTGTCATGGGTCTTCTAGGCACTTGGTGAGACGATGATAGGTCCATGGGGATGACCTTGGGATGCTCTGCATCATTACCTCTCCCTTGGGAAAGATCCGACCTCGGATCAAATTCTTCATCACCATTGTAGGGAGATAGATCGTTGACGTTGAAGATGTCGCTCACGCAGTACTTGTCGCGTGGGATGTCGATCTTGTAGGCGTTGTTGTTGTAGCGTGCAAGCACCTTGAATGGTCCATCGGATCGTGGTATAAGCTTGGACCTGCACTCATTGGGGAAACGGTCCTTGCGAAGGTGTAACCACACAAGATCTCCGACGTTGAATATAATGGGATGCTTGTTGACGTTGAGCTTGGTCGCGAGGCGCTGTACTTGGTGCTCGATGGTGTTCTATGTATCTTCATGCATATTCTTGAGATGTTTCATCCATTCACTCGCATCCATATTGATGCGCTCTTGTAGTGGTAGCGGAAGAATGTCCAATGGGGACAACGGGTTGAATCCGTAGTCGACCTCGAAGGGGGACTTGCCGGTAGTCGAGTGTCTTGCTCGGTTGTAGGCATACTCGGTGATAGGTAGACACTCCTCCCACTCCTTGATGTTCTTCTTGATGAGCACGCGAAGTAGAGCGGAGAGTGTGAGGTTGGTGATGACCTCCGTTTGGCCGTCGGTTTGAGGATGGTAAGCCATAGAGAAGAGTAGCTTGATTCCGAGCTTGGCACATAGGGTCTTCCAAAAATAACTCAAGAACTTGACGTCGCGGTCCGAGACAATTGTCTTTGGCACTCCATGTAGTCGTAAGACTGAGGGAGTCCTGGATTAGCGGGTTCTTGGACTGCCGGACTATATACTTTGGCCGGACAGTTGGACTATGAAGATACAAGATTGAAGACTTCGTCCCGTGTCTGAGTGGGACTCTCCTTTGAGTGGAAGGAGAGCTTGGAAATTCGGATATGTGCATCTCCTCCCTTGTAATTGACTCTGTGTAACCCTAGCTCCTTCCGGTTTCTATATAAACTGGAGGGTTTAGTCCGTAGGACGACAACAATCATAATCATAGGCTAGCTTCTAGGGTTTAGCCTCTACGATCTCTTGGTAGACCAAATCTTGTAATACTTATGTCATCAAGATCAATCAAGTAGGAAGTAGGGTATTACCTCCATCGAGAGGGCCCGAACCTGGGTAAACATTGTGTCCCACGCCTCCTGTTACCATCCGCCTTAGACGCACAGTTCGGGACCCCCTACCCGAGATCCCTCGATTTTGACACCGACATTGGTGCTTTCATTGAGAGTTCCACTGTGTCGTCACCACAAGGCTTGATGGATCCTTCGATCATCGGCAACGATGCGATCTAGGGTGAGGTTTTTCTCCCCCGACAGATCTTCATATTCAGTGGCTTCACACTGTGGGCCAACTCGCTTGGCCATCTGGAGCAGATTGAGAGCTACGCCCCTGGCCGTCAGGTCAGGTTTGGAAACTTAAACTATACTACCGACATCCGCGGAGACTTGATCTTCGATGGATTTGAGCCTGTGTCAGATACGCCGCACAACCACGACGAGCATGACTTAGCTCTGCCGCCGGACAGTGTTCGGGAGATCACACCTGTGGCAGCTCTAGCCCTTGATCCGGAGAAGATCGCGCCGTCCGAGGACGGGTGGATGGACCCCGCCATGGAGGCCGCACACTCAGTGGCGACAAAGCCGAATACTGACTTCACCTCCTACGACCTGTGTTGCCGGACCCTTGGACTCGTCCCCGGCCATGGGCTTCGAACCGCCGGCGTCCGTGCCCTATCGAATCTGATTGGACGCCGATTATGGAGTTTTCCTCCGCGGATATCTTTCAGCACTTTCCCATGGGCGACACGCTGAATTCATTAAGGTTTGTCTCCTTGTCAGAAAGCCCTTGGTCGAACTATGTCTGGCTGGAGTGGGAAGCGGACGACGAAGAAATTCGTTCCCCACCCACCACCCACTTAATAGCCACTGTCGACGACTTAACCGACATGCTTGATTTCGACTCCGAAGACATCGACAGTATGGACGACGATGCATGAGAGGAACATGAACCACCGCCAACAGGGCGCTAGACAGCCACTTCATCACACGATATATACATGGTGGATACACCTAAAGAAAACAATGACGAGGAACGGAAGGATGCAGCGGAGGATAATCCCCTCGAGAAGCAACCAAAGCGACGACGTAGGCGCCGCTCGAAATCCCGCTTCGGCAAAAACAGCGATAACAGCGCAAGAAAGAATAATACCCCGGTCGACTCTAAAGCAAACGACGACCACATGGACCCTGCGATTGAGCAGGATGAACCAGTGAACGGCGAACATAGTACAGAGCCGCTGTCCGATCATGGCAACACTGAGGGTAAAGCTCATCAACCTGTCTCCGGAGATAAGAACAATCCGGACGATGATGCACACATCATCCCGAAAAGGCACTTGGAGCAACAGGACCTCCATAGAAGGCTTATTGCCACCGCGAGGAGTCTGAAGAAGCAGAAGAAAAGGCTTAAGGCCGCGCAAAATACACTCAACAGTAGATGGAACAAAGTGCTCGACACTGAAGAAAAGTACGGTGGAAGCCGCCACACAAAGAGCTATCCAAAGTGCAAGCTGCTGCCTGAATTCAATGACGAGGCTTTAGAGCCTATACAGCCGAAAAATAAAACGGCCGATCAGCCGGATCGACCACCCCATGGCCGCGATAGGGCGGCTAACGATGTCGCACATAAGTCAGCACACGTTTTACATGAGGACTTGCACCAAAAAGCCGGTATGACCAGGTCCATCTACAGATCTAGTAAGCGCGCTCCGGCACAGAATCAAAACCGAACACTACAACCGTCAGAATGCCATGACACATCCAAATACAGGGGTGCCGTGCACCCCCTATGCTTCATCGATGAGGTTCTGGATCACGATTTTCCAGAAGGATTCAAACCCGTGAACATAGAGGCATACGATGGAACAACAGACCCTAGGGTCTGGATTGAGGACTCTATCCTTCATATCCACATGGCTCGCGGAGATGATCTGCACGCCATCAAATACTTGCCCCTCAAGTTGAAAGGACCAGCTTGGCACTAGCTGAAGAGCCTCCCTGAAAACTCAATTGGAAGTTGGGAAGAGCTTGAGGATGCTTTTAGGGCTAATTTTCAAGGGACCTTTGTCTGACCTCCGGATGCAGATGATTTAAGTCATATAATTCAATAGCCCGGAGAGTCAGCACGAAAGCTTTGGAACAGATTCCTCACTAAGAAGAATCAAATTGTCGACTGCCCGGACGCCGAAGCCTTAGCGGCTTTCAAACACAGTATCCGGGATGAATGGCTCGCCAGACACCTCGGCCAGGAAAAACTGAGGACAATGGCAGCCCTAACAAGCCTTATGACCCACTTTTGCGCGGGCGAAGATAGTTGGCTGGCCCGTAGCGGCACCAGTGACCTAGGCACATTCGAAGTCAGGAATGGTAATGGAAAACCACGACGCAATAAAAGCAAGCGTCGAAACAATGAAGACAGCCCAGACAACACGGTGGTAAACGCCGGATTCAGGGGCTCTCGACCCGGTCAACGGAAAAAGCCATTCAAAGGCAGCAGAGATGGACCATCCAGCCTAAACAAGATTTTAGACAGATTATGTCAGATTCATGGCACCTCTGACAAACCGGCAAATCACACCAACAGAGAATGCTGGGTCTTCAAGCAGGCCGGCAAGCTAAACGCCGAACACAAGGGGAAGGAGACACCAAGTAAAGACGAGGATGAGCCTCGCCAGCAAAACACTAGGGGACAGAAAAGTTTCCCACCAGAGGTCAAAACATTGAACATGATTCACGTAACATAGAGGAGGAGCAAATGCACACTCCGAGACGTATGCGCCGTGGAGCCCGTCACCCCCAAGTTCAACCCCTGGTCGGCCCGCCCAATCAATTTTGATCGCAGGGATCACCCGACTAGTATCCGGCACGATACTAGACCCAATAATTGACGGATACCATCTCACCCGAGTCCTTATGGATGGTGACAGTAGTCTTAATCTGATATATCAGGACACAGTCCGCAAAATGGCTATAGACCCGACAAGAATCAGCCAAAGCAACACTACCATTAAAGGAGTAATACCAGGCCCAGAGGACCGCTGCACGGGCTCTCTAGTACTAGAGGTTGTATTCGATTCTCCCAACGACTTCCAAAGTGAAAAGTTAACCTTCAACATCGCTCCGTTCCGAAGCGGCTATCAAGCACTACTGGGAAGAACGGCCTTCGCTCGTTTTAATGCAATACCACATTACGCTTATGTTAAGCTTAAGATGCCCGGTCCATGTGGAATCATCATAGTTAGCGGAAACACAGAGCGTTCCTTACGTGCAGAAGAATGTGTGGCGGCTTTAGCAGCCGAACACTGAGCGGCCTCTCCAACCAGAATAAATGATCGGTCGTCAAGACCGCGGACACGGCTAGACGAGTCCGGTGCACCACTAGCTGTAACAGCTCAGATAAACCTAAGACTGGGTTGATGGATATACCCCCATAGGTGGTGCTAGGAGCTTCCCACATGTAAAAAGGACTACCGTTCAGCTTGACCTTATTTAGATTGAATTTTAATGGTTTATTAAGAATAAACAATTTTTCGCATGAAAACTTTCACCTGGGCTTTTCTCTCTTACAGATGATCATCGTGTTACACCCTTCCAG
The DNA here is from genome assembly GCF_003073215.2 of Triticum urartu. NCBI lineage: Eukaryota > Viridiplantae > Streptophyta > Magnoliopsida > Poales > Poaceae > Triticum > Triticum urartu. The sequence goes on from NC_053025.1 coordinate 228,456,658, forward strand.
GATACGGCACAACGGAGACACAGGCGCAGACGTGCAGTAGGGCCCCGTTCAAAGGTTTCTTTTTAGATTAAGACCATGTGTAAACCTTTTTTACTGTCTCTTGTTGCTTTCACACCCTTCGGATACTCAACATAACCGGGAGGGATGCTGGCATTTTTGGCATTTCGTCACGTCGGACTAATGCACGTACTTGGAAATTCAGGGCTTATTATCGAGGGCGTTACTCAGCCAAGTATACGTTGTAAAGATTGAATACCTTAGGGAGTGTTCGGCATTGTGAGTTTGGCCTTATATGCATCAGCTCCGAATCATGTCTTTGGTCGGGTTTGCCCGGCTCCCGTGTTTTGCTACCTTATGTTCCGCTCTATCGGCTAAGGTGGCACCGGGAGAATTACTGCGATTGTGCCCTGGTTCATTTGGATGAGCACCTCAGTAGAGAAAGACGAAAACTGACTATCATGATAAAGCACGAGACTAGTCAACCACTCGAGGACTCAGCGGAATCTTCGTGATTCCTCCGCATTAACGAAGGACCGGTTTCCCGGTCATGTATGTACGTGCACCGTATTCAGATAAGCGCGGAAGTACCAGGGGCTATATAGTAGCCCCACTGTCAAACTCCTATGGCTAAGTGAAGTTGTTAAAGCAATATAGTACGATTGCCTTGTTCGCCACGCTAACACCTCCTTAATGGACCAAGACATTGGATCAAGTGTGAATATGCGCTTTTCCAAACACCCCCGCATTCTATGCGTGGGGGCTGAAGCCGACGACTGCAAACTTTCAGGTTATATACATACATAAAAGGCCCCATAGGAGGCATCATAATACTTTCAGGCAAAAGTATAAACACAACCTTTATAATCCAAACAACATTGTTTTTACAATTGGGATACATGTCACTCGGACATGATACTCTTTGAGCACTGAGCCTCTATTAAACGAGCGCCTTCTAGGACTTCTTCAAAATAGTGCTCGGCCGAGACCTGGCCTACGGCCGGACCCCGGGTTGCAATAGCGGTGGCATCCATCTCTACCCAGTATATCTTAACACGGGCAAGAGCCATCCGCGCACCCTCTATGCACGCCAGCCTCTTTACAGCGTCGATATGCGGCACATCACCAATGAATCGTTGCACTAAACCAAAATAACTATTCGGCCTTGGTCCTTCCGGCCAAAGATGATCCACGACAGACCTCATGGCAAGCCAGGACAACCTATGGAGCTCAGCCCACTTGGCCATTTGCTCATTTAACTGCAGCAGACGCGTTGAAGCACTAAACTGCGACCAGAACAACTTTTCCACTTCGTGATCTTTTTGATCTTTGAAAAACTCAGTCGCATCTGCAGCACTCATTGCAAAGTCCAAGTACGCGTCTGCAGCACTCCATAATTGATCCGGAGGGGCATACTTCGGATCTCCAAACTTCGTCCGCAACAAAAAGGGCTTCCCAGCCATGATATCTCCGCCTTGACGAAGCTCCTCCTTCGCCGCTCTGATTTTAGCTGGTTTCCTTGGCTGCTACCATGGCTTTCTTCAGGTCCGCCATTTTTTCTTGGCTTTCCTTTTCAAGAAGCTCATACCAGGCGGTGGCATCCTTCAGCTTAACAGCCATCATGGCTATTTTATCTTCGCTCCGGCGATGAGCAGCCCGTTCGGCTCTTAACTCTTCGCCCGCCTTTAGGGCGGCCGCATCACTTCTCCTGGCTTGTTCCTTGGCTCGGGCAAGCTCCGCCCGAAGGGTCTCTATGGCGGCAACTCCATCTGCAGTCACACCATGTTATAGATACTAGCTTCATGCTCCTCTTAATATCTGTTGACCACCGGAGAATATATACCATGTGCCTTGTCAAGCCGCTTGTTCACAAGCATGATGTCGGCATCTGCCGTATCAAGATGCCGCCTCAGTTCGAAAAACTCACCAGTCCAGCCAACCACTAGACCCTCAGCTGCCTGCACATGTGAGCAACATGATCATTACCTGGGACTATGATCCTCTGTTTGGCGCCTCCGGACAACAACCAGAGTCTCGGGGGCTACTATCCGTATAGGGCACACCTAGCATGTGCGGTACCGTCAAAATAATATTACTTTGCGTACCTCAAAGCCTTTTACCAGGCTCATAAAAGCTTCATGCAACCTACTTTTGGCGGATGAAATCCTTTCAACCACCGTACCCATTAAAGTATGATGCGCCTTTGAGATAGCCGCTCCCTCCAGAAGACCCATCAGTGCGTCCGGTCGTGCACCGGACAGTCCCTAACTCTTTCTGTTGCTCCCCTTAGGAGCCGAATACTACGGACTTTGGGTGGTCGAAGAGTTACCTTCAGTCCTTGGCGGATCAGGAGAAATCCTTCATGGCGACACCTCGGGGTCGTCCGCCTCATGAGGTGGGGAGACAGGGGAAGGCGTTTCGCTCTTCATCATCTCCGGAAGAAGATCCCCCGAAGACAAACTCTGTCGAGAAGGGCTATGATCCGAACTACAAGACATATGTCTCGGTTATTGTTCTCGGAGATGAAGCAGGATATATTTACCAAAAGTACACTGGTCCACTTACAACTCGCTGGACGGCTGATCCCCTTGCGGGCACTGTGCTGTAAGGATGCCCTCCAGGGCAGGGCCCCCTGCGAAGGTTTCTTCCCTCGTTTGGAAACCCTCGTTTCCAAGTCTTCAGAGGCGGTCCTCTTCTTTCCTTGGGGAGAGGGAATTTTAGATTCTTCTCCCCGGTTATCCTCCTTTGCGGAGACACTAATTCCCCCGGTTTGGATGAGTAATGCGTGAGGGTCGCTTTTGGCTTATTTATTCCTCCCTTTATCTTCCCCTGATGGCACTTGATAAGGTGCGAGCTCAAGCATCCCGGCTAGTACAGGATCCGGTGAGCCTTTGGGAAGGGGGGCCGAACACCTGATCATCTTCGACTTTCTTATCCAGTCCTGGCCAAGATTTTTTTTCAGAATGATGTTATGACAAATGAAAACACGGCGTGTTCGGCCACAGAATTACTTACGTGGGTATCTGGATGATTGCAGTTTAGACCCGCATCCTCGGTGGTATCCGGACACTTTATTCGTGATCTGAAGAACAATCCATACATACCTTCGAGCGTCACACCGAAGAATTGTTGAATAGTTCGCGGTCCTTTCGGGTTGAACTCCCACATACGGAGAGGTCGACGTTGGCATGGCAGGACCCGACGAACTAGCATGACTTGCATTACCTTGACAAGGCTGACATATCTCTTAAGGAGATCTCGAATGCGACTCTGCAATGTCGACACGTCATTAACCGGCCCCCAGTCCAGCCCCTTGTTGACCCATGACGCCAGTTGTGGCAGGGGGCCCGAACGGAAGGCGGGGGCAGCCACCCACTTAGTACTTCGGGGAGCTGTGATGTAAAACCACTCCCGCTGCCATAAGTCGGACATCTCCGGGAAGAACCCTTTGGCCATGGAGCATTGACGCCTTTACTTATTATGGCGCCTCCGCATTCTGCGTGTCGCACATCGATCATCTTCGGCTTCACATTGAAGGTCTTAAGCCATAAGCCGAAGTGCGGGCTGATGCGGAGGAAGGCCTCACACACGACGATAAACGCTGAGATGTGAAGGATGGAATTTGGAGGTAGATCATGGAAGTCGAGCCCGTAATAGAACATAATCCCTCTAACAAAGGGATCAAGACTGAAGCCTAGCCCTCGGAGGAAGTGGGAAACAAATACGACACTCTCGTTGGGTTCGGGGGTGGGGATGACCTGCCCTTTAGCAGGCAGACTGTGCGAAATTTTTGCGGTCAGATACCTGGCTTCTCTTGGCTTCTTGATGACCTCCTCTGTGACAGAACAAGCCATCCACCGGCCTTGAAGGTTGGATTTGGACATGATTGAAGGTCCGAAGCGCTTAGCCTGAGCCTTGGGTGTTGGAATTCGAGGTGGGGGAAGGTTCGAGCGCGAGAAGAAAAGGACAGGCTTTGGCCCCTTTATAAAGAGGATGAATATCAAGCATCCTCCGTGTGGCCGTTCGGAACTTGCCTAAAATTGAGGAGTCATACCAGCAGGCGCGATTGGGTTACCCACACCCGTATTGATGAGAATCCCATGATAAGGGGACATGATCTCTGCTTTGACAAGACATGCCAAGAAAACCGCCTCGCAATATGTGCAGTAGCTAGTTGAGAAAAACGGTTCGAATAATGACTAGGCCATGGCGTGACGTCATGTAATGAAAAGTTGTCAGTAGATTAGATTTGTGGAAATATTATACTCTCTACGGTGGTATGTGGAATTTCTTTTGCAGAGCCGGACACTATCCTTGTGTTCGAAATCTTCTATGGATTATTCAGAGGAGGAACCCGCCTTGCATGCCAAAGACAATCTATGCGTCGGACTCATCATCATTGAAGCCTGGTTCAGGGGCTACTGAGGGAGTCCTAGATTAGGGGGTCCTCGGACTGTTGGACTATGAAGATACAAGATTGAAGACTTCGTCCCATGTCCGGGTGGGACTCTCCTTTGCGTGGAAGGAAAGCTTGGCAATTCGGATATGTGGATCTCCTCCCTTGTAACCGACTCTGTGTAACCCTAGCCCCCTCCGGTGTCTATATAAACCGGAGGGTTTAGTCTGTAGGACGACAACAATCATAATCATAGGCTAGCTTCTAGGGTTTAGCCTCTACGATCTCATGGTAGATAAACTCTTGTAATACTTATATCATCAAGATCAATCAAGCAGGAAGTAGGGTATTACCTCCATCGAGAGGGCCTGAACCTGGGTAAACATTGTGTCCCCCGCCTCATGTTACCATCCGCCTTAGACACACAGTTCGGGACCCCCTACCCGAGATCCGCCGGTTTTGACACCGACAAAGATTTCCCTACAAAAGAGATTGGCAACATGTGAAGCATCGTCTATCTTGTTGCGAGGAATGAAATGAGCCATTTTGGAGAATCGTTCCACAACAACAAACACGGAATCCTTTCCATTTCTAGTTCTAGGCAAACCAAGCACAAAATCCATGCTAATATGTTCCCATGGTTGATATGGAATTGGGAGAGGCATGTAAAGGCCATGAGATTGAGCTTTAGACTTAGCTTTGCGACATGTTGACCATCGGTTGGTGAAGTGGTTGACGTTGGGGAACATGTTAGGCCAAAAGTAGTTCTTGGAGAGCGTAGCAAATGTCTTGTCGCATCCAAAATGTCCCATTAGTCCTCCTCCATGAGATTCTTGCAAAAGCAACAAACTAATAGAAGACTCGGGGATGCATAGTTTGTTAGCTCTCATAAGATAACCATCTTTGATGTAATAGCGTCCCCAAGATGTATGCGTCAAACATTTGGCATAAGGAACTGCAAAAGTAGTGATGCGGAGCATCCCAAGGCCATCCCCATGGACCTATCATCGTCTCACAAAGTGCCTAGAAGACCCATGACACGAGCACGTGCAAGAGCTCTCAAAACCGAGGTGACATCTCTCCTCTTACAATTCCACTTCAATGCACATGAGACATGGCTACTACCTCAAATGGACACATTATTCATACTCAAGTACCAAGGAGTTAGCCATGGAGAAGCTAAGGAGCAAGAAGGAGCGGAAGCGAAAGACATGCGTGAAGACGGAGAAGAAATCAGCCAAGTCCCAGGCTAGTCGGACGACCCGGACGAGGCCCCGGACGATCCGGACCCCAGCCCGGACGATCCGGATAAGTGGAGACCCGAGAGCACCCGAAGCTGCACCCCAAAGCCGGATCATCCAGACCCCTGCCAGACGTCTGGACTCCCATCCGGTCATCCGGGCCGCCAACATCGCCGCCCGCCTCTTTGCCTCGTCCGGACCACCTCCCGGACCATCCGGGTCCCTGAAGCCCGGATCATCCGGCTGTCCGTCCGGATCATCCGGACCACGACCTACGTGTGCGTGTTGGGCCATGTCCATGTACCCCTTTGCCCCCTCTGCCTATATAAACGACTCCTCCACCACTTTTCTAGGGTTAGCAAAGGATTAGCTCATAATTGTGTCGGAGCTTTGCTCATCCACTTGGTTAACTTCTCCTCGGAGATCGCGCCTCCTCGGAGAAGATCCCCCAAGCTGATTCAAGACCCCATCACGGGAAGAACCTCAAGACCTCCTCACGGAGAAGATCATGCTACTTGTATCGTGCTTAGTTGACCGTGGATCATGTATCAATTATGTGTTTAAGGATCTAGCATATGTGTGATTTTTCTTGTTGGTTGGAGTGATTCTCTCGTGTTTCCCCCCGTGTTTTCCTCGTGTTTTCTCCTCGTATTCTTCGCGTTCATCGCGGGATCCACTCCTTTCATGAAGGATCGGCCATCTAGGGTTCCACCCTACATCATCTTGGTATCAAGAGCCACGTTGATCACGATTTTGGAGCCTCCCTGTTGTGTTTTCTAGCTTGATTTTGTTGTTTTGTCCTAATTCGAAAATCGCCACAAAAATAGCCCCCAATTTTTTTGTGATTTGTGATTTTTGATGAAGTTTTGTTGGTTTTGGTCCACGAATTTGTGGTGTTGCAAGTGGATCTTACCTTTCCCCACCATCTCCACCTCGAAATCCATCCGAAATCAATGAAATCCTTGAATTTGTCCCCATTTTCGAGTTCATCCTGAGCCATCCCCAAGCGCAGTTGACCGGCCCGAATCATCCAGCCCTTGTCCCGGATCATCTGGCTAATTCTGCCAAAACTGCATTTTCTGTAGTTTTTTACCACCACCATCTACGCCTCCGCAAACCCTTTCGATACACCAAACCCTACCACCACTTGACCACTACAAACCCCGACAAATTTTGATGCATTTGGTTTTGAGAGTTTGAGTTGCGGTTCATCGTTTCCTAGGGTGTTTAGGCTAACTAGGAACGGTTCGACATCAACATCACCACCGCTCATCTTCGCCACAGACGCGTCATCGACAACGACCACTTCACCTTTTGGTTACCGCCATCCATTCTTGTTTACGGATGAGGAACCAATGAATGGTAACTTCATCTTGGTATCATGATATCTCATTGTTGCCATTGCATTGATAACCACATAGCCCATCTTTGCATGACTTACCCATCGAGACTAGCCTTTGAGTATTGCCGACAACGTGACTTGTGCACATTAGTGGTCATACTTCCCGTAGCATACATACCATCTCTTTCATGCATATCTTGATATCATCTTTTGTGTCACAAAGTTGTCATCACATACACAATTGCTCTCTTGGTTCGTGAAGCATTGCATGAGAAAAGAGCTCAAGAAGAAAAAGAGCCAACAGAGATTTTAAGCAAAAAGGGGAAAGATAAGCAAAGAGCTTATAAGCAAGAACCATAACATCATACAACATTAAGATTGTCATACTAGATCATCTTGGATCATATCATCGGAATACCATACATAGAGCATACTTGGGATAGAAGTCATTGCATTTTTGCTTAGTAGGTTGTGCACAAGTCTTTGTATCCGCCTATTGTGCAATAGTGCTAGCATCTTTCTAGTGTTGTGCAACAAGAGCATTTTCGTGGATTGTGTCATTCCTTGGTTGCACGACCCCATTTATCTTTCCATGTGTTGTGTCTCCGTGTGCCACATATTGCTATTGGTCTACTTGTTGCATTTGCAAATTTGCAAATCATTTTCAACATTATTGAGTCTTTCTTACTTTCACATCAAATTTTGTGCCACCTTCCTAACCAAGCTCCACCATAAGCTCTTATTTGTGTAGGTGTGAGAACCGGCAAGAATTGGTACCAATTGTGCTATTTCCTTATTCCACATTGGAGTGATCATTGATCCACCTTCAACTTCGGTGAAGGTAAATTTGGTATGCGCTCTTCTCTTTCTCTCACTCACATATTTTCCTTGGAATGATTGATAGGCCAAGTACTTCTACCAACCCACTCTTCCTCGAGCAAGACTACGACATGACTTCCTTCGTCACAAAGAGCCACCTCTTTGCTGCACAACATGCTTTGCATCAAGAGCAACAAGCAATGAGCGACCACATCGACCATCTCGCCACCAACTTGCGACTATCCGAGCAACGTACAAGAGACTACTTCGACCACAAGCACGATGACCACCAGCAAGAGAATGACACAAGAATGGATGAGATTCGTGCTTTGTTGCTCAACCACTCTTCTTCCACTTCGTCCTCATCAAGACGGAGCCTCTCAAGTCGACACTCCGACTACATCATCTCCATCTCAACTACACCGACATCAAACACTCTTCGTCGTGCTTCGCGTCAAGATCGTCAAGCAAACTATAACCCTCTACATTACATCAACTCTCAAGAGCAAGCTCGTGCGCAAGAACATCGACATCGTCAAAACCAAGCTACTCTCAAGCAAGCACAAGAAAGACAACAACAACGCCAACGAGAAGAGGAAGAGCGATCACGGCTACACTAAGATGCACAAGATGTCGAGGCACAACGCAAAGAACAAGAACTATGTGAAGCTCAAGCAATTGAGGCGCAACGTGCCCTTCGAGATTCAAGTCATGCCGTCGCCACACGTAACCACCATCGACGTGAACAAGAAGAAGCACTTCGCTATGAAGTTCAAGAGAGGGCTTACCAATCACGTGCGCATCATCAAGTTCCTCAAGTTCGTCCTCGAGCTCAACAAGCCCCTCCACAAGCTCTACAAGAACCCCAAGTTCACCAAGAGCATGAATACAATGGAAATCCTCCATGACAGGAGCAACATGAGGTCAACAACCCTCGTCGCAAAGAGCAACACGAGTTTGCCAATCCTCAACAACATGGGCGTCATCATCCCTGACCCCAACACAATGAAGAGCAATGCTACGGCAAGCTAAAGTTCACCATGCCCATGTTTTCCAGAAGCAATGATCCCGAAGAGTACCTATCATGGGCATTGAAAGTTGACAAAATCTTCTGTTTGCACAACTATGAAGAAGAGAAGAAGATCGCGATGGCATCCCTTGAGTTCCAAGACTATGTCCTCATTTGGTGGGAACAAGTCATTGAGCACCATGAGGCAAGAGGTGAACCACCCATCACTACTTGGGTCAAACACATTAGCCGCGAAGGAGTGGATTCATTCAAATAGATGCTGGGAAGGCGGACATCACTGGGTCAGGCCCGAGCGACTTGGAGATGATGCAGCCCGTGGGGCGCCCCCAACAAAGTAAGCTAACAACATGAAATAAAAGGGATACATGCCGCAGGGACGGACCCACGCGTCCTGGGAATAATGCAGCCTCCCATCTGGAAATGAGACTTGAAAGATGTCACCTGATGATGTTGAGGATGAAGGAGTGTTGCTGTAGCAGACTCGGTGGGCTGCGGAAGCCGATCCTCACGAGCCCGCAGGCCCAGGGGCCTCGGGAGGCTCCGGAGGCGCTGGTGGCTCCTCGCGGACAATCTCCATCTCCGCCAGGGCTGCGGAACGCCTGGCCTCTTGAGCCTCCATGATACCCCTCTTGAGCCTCCATGATACCCCTGGCAAAGGCGGCCGACGGCGGCTCGGGAGCTCCTCTCCCTGGAGCCTAGAGCGGAGGGGCGGAGGGGAACGGGCCCCGTGGGCCAGAAGCGGGCCCCGCGGGCCGGCGGCGGCGGGAGGCGACGAAGTGGGCGCGGCGCCACGTGGCTTCACGAGATTGGCCCGGGCGGATCGGGCGGACACGTCCGGCCGTCCGGATTTTTGTCCGGCGGCTGGAGGAGGGGGACTAGGGTTTGATCTGGAATTTTCGAGGAGGACCTATATATAGGCATAGAGGGAGCTCGGAGAGTCCAAATGAGGTGCGGTTTTCGGCCACGCAATCGTGATCGAACGCTCTAGGACATGGAGCAGAGTTTGGTGGGTTTTGGGCCAAATTGGAGGGCTGTTGGGGTGCAACACACACGAGGCCTTTTCGGTCCCTCGGTTAACTGTTGGAGTATCAAACGAAGTCCAAATGGTACGAAACTTGACAGGTGGTCTACCGGTAGTAAACCAAGGCCGCTTGGCAAGTCTCGGTCCAACCCGAAAATGTTTAATCCCCACACACGAAAGAAAGCTAGAAATGACCACCGGAGGAGAACGAAGCGCCGGAATGCAAAACGGACAACGGGGAAAATGCTCGAATGCATGAGACGAACACGTATGCAAATGCAATGCACATGATGACATGATATGAGATGCATGACAACGACAACAACACACGGAGGAAAAACCCGAACGCGAGAAAATAAAATAACTTAACGCCGGAAACGGCAAGAGTTGGAGTACAAATAGGGAAATTTACATCCGGGGTGTTACAACACTCCACCACTACGAAAGGATCTCGTCCCGAGATCTTGGACTAAAAGAACGCCCGGTACTCAGAACGGAGGTGATCCTCGCGTTCCCAGGTAGCTTCACGGTCGGAATGGTGTGACCACTTGACTTTGAGGAATTTGATTGACTTGTTGCGAGTCTTGCGTTCAGTCTCTTCAAGAATAGCAACTGGGTGCTCACGATAAGAGAGATCTTCTTGGAGCTCAATGTCCTCGAAGTTGACGGTGCGGTCAGGAGTCTTGAAGCACTTTCGAAGCTGAGAGACATGGAACACGTCATGAACATTTGCAAATTTTGAAGGAAGCTCGAGTTGATAGGCGAGGTCGCCTCTCTTGCTGACGATCTTGAAAGGTCCCACGTACCTGGGGGCAAGCTTCCCTTTGATACCGACGCGACGAGTACCTTTCATAGGAGAGACACGGAGGTAAACATGATCTCCAATCTCGAAAGCCAAATCACGGTGCTTACTATCATAGTAGCTCTTCTGGCGGGATTGGGCTGCTTTGAGGTTATCATGAATGACTTTGCACATTTCTTCTGCTTCTGTGATTAAGTCATTACCCAAAAGCTGACGTTCACCGGTTTCAGACCAGTTGAGAGGTGTACGACACTTCCTGCCATACAGAATTTCAAATGGGGCCGTGCCCGAAATTGCTTGAAAACTGTTGTTGTAGGAGAATTCAGCATAAGGAAGACAATCCTCCCACTTCATGCCGAAGGAGATCACACAAGCCCTAAGCATATCTTCAAGAATCTGGTTGACACGCTCGACTTGACCGCTTGTTTGAGGATGGAAAGCTGTGCTAAAGCGGATGTTAGTGCCCATGGCCTTCTGGAAAGAATCCCAAAACTTCAAGGTAAAGATGCTGCCACGGTCTGAAGAGATCACTTGAGGAATACCGTGCAGAGAGACAATGCGAGAGGTATAGAGTTCCGCCAATTGAGCTGCAGTGATTGACTCTTTGATAGGCAGAAAGTGAGCCACTTTGGTGAGTTTTTCGATGACAACAAATATAGCATCATTGCCACGCTTGGACTTTGGAAACCCAGTCACGAAGTCCATTTCAATGTGGTCAAACTTCCATTCTGGAATGGCAAGAGGTTGGAGGAGACCAGCTAGCCTTTGGTGTTCTGCCTTCACTCTTCTGCAGACATCACATTCATTCACGAATTGAGCGATCTCGCGCTTCATTCGAGTCCACCAATAAGCTTGCTTGAGGTCCTGATACATCTTCGTGCTCCCAGGGTGGATGAAGAGAAGAGAATTGTGGGCCTCGTTCATGATCACTTTACGGAGGTCACCTTTGGGTACCACAATTCGATCCTCGAAGAAGAGAGTGTCCTTGTCATCAAGGCGGTAGCACTTGTACTTGGACTGACTCTTGGCAATCCCAATCTTCACCTTTTTCACCATAGCATCAAGAAGCTGGGCTTGGCGAATCTGGTCTTCTAAGGTAGGAGAGACTTGAAGGTTGGCGAGGAAACCTTGAGGAACAACTTGCAGATTAAGCTTGCGGAAAGCTTCACAAAGCTCGGGTTGATAAGGCTTGAGAATAAGACTGTTGCAGTAAGCCTTCCTGCTCAAAGCGTCAGCAATCACATTGGCCTTTCCTGGAGTATACTCGATACTCGGATTATACTCTTGAATCATTTCGACCCATCGAGTTTGCCTGAGGTTGAGATTAGGCTGAGTGAAGATGTACTTGAGACTCTTGTGATCAGTGAAAATGTCCACTTTTCTTCCCAATAGAAGATGTCTCCAAGTCAAAAGAGCATGCACAACTGCCGCCAACTCGAGATCATGAGTGGGGTAGTTCTTCTCATTAGGCTTCAACTGGCGAGATGTATAAGCAACAACTTTCTTCTCTTGCATCAATACTGCGCCAAGACCTTGGAGAGAGGCATCACAAAAGACCTCGTACGGCTTGCATTCATCATGTGGAGTCAGAACTGGAGTAGTGATCAACTTCTCTTTCAAAGTGTTGAAAGCAATATCACACTCCGGAGACCAAACGTACTTGACGTGCTTCTGAAGAAGATTAGAGAGAGGCTTCGCGATCTTAGAAAAGTTTTCAACGAATCTTCGGCAATAGCTTGCGAGACTGAGAAAACTGCGGAGTTGCTTCACGTTCTGAGGAGATTCCCAATTCACAATTGTAGACACCTTCTCAGGATTCACGGCAATGCCCTTGGCAGAGATGATATGACCAAGATAAAGAACCTCATCGAGCCAAAATTCACACTTGGAGAACTTGGCGTAGAACTGATGTTCCCTGAGCTTATCGAGCACCAAACGCAAGTGTTTGGCATGATCTTCCTTATTCTTGGAGAAAACCAGAATGTCGTCGAGATAGACCAAAACGAAGTCATTGGTGTAGGCATTGAAGATGAAGTTCATCATGCGAGAGAACGTCAGAGGAGCGTTGGCAAGGCCAAAAGACATGACAGTGTATTCATATGAACCAAAGCTTGTTCTAAATGCTGTCTTGGGAATATCTTCTTCACGAATGCGAATCTGGTGATAACCCATACGGAGATCAAGCTTGGAGAATACTTGGGCACCTTTGAGTTGTTCGAACAGCTCATTGATGTTGGGAAGTGGGTATTTGTTCTTGATGGTCTTCTTGTTCACTGGACGGTAATCAACACAAAGTCGGTCCGTTCCATCCTTCTTCTTCACAAAAAGAACACCACAACCCCACGGAGAAGAACTAGGCCGGATGAGACCCATTTTCTCTTGCATATCGAGTTGCTTCTTCAGCTCCTTCAACTCTTCAGGTATGAGCTTGTAAGGACGCTTGCACACAGGTTCCGTGCGGGCTCAAGATCAATAACGAATTCAACTGGCCGGTGCGGAGGCATTCCTGGAAGCTCTTCTGGAAAGACGTCTTGATATTCGCAAACGACTGGAATTTGAGAGATAGCATCCAATTCACCCTTCTCATTGAGAGAAAACAGACGGATAGTATCATCACGAGCGGCAAAGACAATTACATCCTCAGACGAATGAGTCAATTGAATCTGCCTAGCTGCACAATCAAGATGTGCCTTGTTCTTAGAAAGCCAATCCATTCCTAGAATAAGATCAATATCCGAGTTACCAAGAACCACCGGAGAAGAGAGAAACTTGTAATTGCCCAACGTGATAGAGACATCCGGGACGCAATTGCTAGAAGTCATTTGCTTGCCCGGAGACACAATCTTCAATGGAACAGGAATCCTCTCGGTCACAAAATCATGCTTGGCCACAAATGGAGTTGAAATAAAAAGAAAGCGATGCACCGGTGTCAAAAAGAACTTTTGCAGGAACATCGTTAACAAGAAGGTTACCCATGATCACATCTGGTGAGTCCTCTGCCTGAGCTGCATTCAGCAAATTGACCTTGGCGTGCTTGGGGTTATGCTTGACCACAGCTGTACTTGCCGATCTGACAGGAGGAGGAGAAGGAAGACGCCTCTGGTTGAGACACTTGTTGGCATAGTGACCCTTCTGTTGGCACTTGTTGCACGTGACCTCTGAAAGCGGACGGTGATACGGAGCACTCGATCTTGGAGCTTGAGACGAAGTCTTTTTCTGAAAGCCAGGGTTGGGGGGGTGGGAAGAACCACTGCCACCTTTGCTCTTCTGCTGATACGGCTGATGGAACGGAGGAGGAGGAAGCCAAAACTTCTGCTGCTTGGCCACTTGAGTAGAGGAAGGAGTAACATCTCTGACTCGCTTCTTGGAAGCATCACACCTCAACTGAGCAGCCTCTTGCTTCAGTGCCATGTTGTAGAACTCATCGTACCTCAAGGGCTCAAAGAGGACAAGAGCGAGCTGAATATCTTCTCTGAGACCACCCCTGAAATGGTATATCATGCTCTTCTCATCAGGGACGTCCTGCTTGGCAAAGCGGGTGAGCTTCTGGAACAACTTGTTGTAGTCATAGACAGACAAAGAGTCTTGCTTCAGATTGCGGAATTCCTCACGCTTGCTTTCAACCACACTCTGCGGAATATGATGAGCTCGGAAATCTCGACGGAAATCATCCCAAGTGATAACACGTCCACCTCTGGAGTCCTTGTACTGCTGGAACCATTCTACAGCTTGATCTTTGAGTTGGAAGGAAGCGAACTTAACAAAGTCCTCAGGCCTGACGTTACTGTACTCGAAATGCTTGCACAGATCCACAAGCCAATCGTCAGCATCGGTTGCCTCAACACAATTGCTGAAAGTCTTTGGCCCGTTAGCAAGGAACTGGTTGAGTGTAGCAAAGTGACTCTGATTGCTGCCTTGATTCCCTTGACTGCCTTGATTGCGCTCTTGAAGAATTTGCATGATCAGCTATGTGTTTGCATTGGTTGCGGCCATCACAGCTTGCCATGCCTCCGGAGGAGGTGGAGGGGGTGGCGGATCAGGATTCGGAGTCGTGCGCATTGGAGGAGCCATCCTGAAGAGGTTGACCACCATTAGCACATTGACAGATAAATATTGAAGCTGAATCCAACGAAATGAAAATTGCAACATATAGTCTTCACATCCGAACAAAATGAACAAATGCATTCCTCTTGAAATGGTCACATATCCATAAATTGAGAAGCCACGTAGAATTAAGGTAGAGAAATAAATCAACAAGGTACGGATCAAAAACGAATAATAGGTAAGAAATCCCAATCTCAAACCAATATCCGTGGAAGAAAAACTAGAGCTACTAGAATTCCCACCTATGAAACTCCCGAACCTTTCCGGTTATGCAATCAGGTGTTGGGGATATAGGGGAAGCATAATATCTCACCCAAACTAGCAATTCCTACATCCAACTGTATCCATCCTTCAACACATAACCAAGAAACCTTCGGAAACCATCTACCTCAACCTTCGAAAAGCATCCGTTATACAAGTTATGGCGATACTCCCGAACTCCCGCGCCAGTACTGGGTGGCGTCGAGGTTATCTCACCAACGAACTGCATAAAAGAGATTTTCGATGTTGGCGTACTAAACTCAGGTATTCCAGAACTGCAACGATAAAATTATGATGAAAACACCTCAGAGCTCAACTCCCCGGGACACTTCCACTAAACCCCTGACAGGAGGCACCAAGACAATGTTCTCATCATAAAACTATCGGAACGATTCCAAGATACCCGCGTGATCCTAAATTTTTTTTAGTGAAATTTGAGAAGAGAAGAGTCAAAACTCTACGTCAGGATGCCTTACCAGAGCGATGAGGAGAATGGGAAGTAAAAAGAATCCATAAACTCTCCGATATATAATTCCTAAAAGACTCAAAACATTTTTCTAGACACAACTCGGCCGCTAAAAACGATCAAGCAATGGGGCTCCTAAGGTCGGGGAAGGCTCTGATTACCAACTTATAACACCCTCGATGCGACTATAGCTCCCACGTGTCGAGGCACGACTTAGAGATATAATCGCATTGAAGGCATATGTCGCAAGTTAGGCAATCTTCACAAACATCCATGTAATATAATAATAAAAGGGGAGATAACATAGTTGGCTTACACTCGCCACGTCAATCAGGTACATAAATAACATTACATCATCCAAACACTCATGGCCCGACTACGGCGCCAAAATAAAGAGAACCCAACATGCGACAACGGTCCCGTTCACCCCCGACTTGGCACTACTACTGATCGTCGGGAAAGGAAACATAGTATCGTTGAGAGTCTTCGTCGAACTCCCACTTGAGCTCATACGTGTCTCCTGGAGCGGAATCATCAGGCCCTGCATCTGGTGTAATAGTAATCTGTGAGCCACAGGGACTCAGCAATCTCGCACCCTCGCGATCAAGACTATTCAAGCTTATAGGTAAGGCAAGGTAAAATATGAGTGGAGCTGCAGCAAGCTACTAGCAAGTATGGTGGCTAACTTATTCGCAAAAGAGAGCGAGAAGAGGAGGCAAAGCACGAGCGAGAAGCTAGAGAACAACCTGCACAAACATTACTCCAACACCGTGTCCACTTCCCGGACTCCGCCGAGAAGAGGCCATCACGGTAACACACTCATTTGATTCATTTTAATTAAATTAAGGTTCAAGTTATCTAAAACCGGACATTAACAAATTCCCATCTGCCCATAACCGCGGGCACGGCTTTCGAAAGTTCAATCCCTGCAGGGGAGTCCCAACTTAGCCCATGACAAGCTCTCACGGTCAACGAAGGAATAGACCTCCTCCCAAGATGTTCCGATCAGACTCGGTACCTTGGTAATTCAAGACACTTCGACATGTTAAAACAAGACCAGCAACACCGCCCAAATGTGCCGACAAATCCCGATAGGAGCTGCACATATCTCTTTCTCAGGGCACACTCAGATGAACACTACGTACAACTAAAACCAACCCTCAAGTTGCCCCGAGGTGGCACTGCAAGTGGCTCTATTTGGACCAACACTCAGAGGAGCACTGGCCCGGGGGGGTTTAAAATAAGATGACCCTCGGGCTCCGGAAACCCAAGGGAAAAAGAGGCTAGGTGGAAAATGGTAAGACCAATGTTGGGCATTGCTGGAAAAGCTTTAATCAAGGCGAAATATCAAGGGGTTCCCATTATAACCCAACCGCGTAAGGAACGCAAAAATCCGGGAACATAACACCGATATGACAGAAACTAGGGCGGCAAGAGTGGAACAAAACACTAGGCGAGAGGCCGAGCCTTCCACCCTTTACCAAGTATATAGATGCATTAAGATAACAAGCCAATATAATGATATCCCAACAAGTAAATAAAAGATGTTCCAACAAGGAACGACCTCCAATCTTCACCTGCAACTAGCAACGCTATAAGAGGGGCTGAGCAAAGCGGTAACATAGCCAATCAACGGTTTGCTAGGACAATGGTGGGTTAGAGGTTTGACATGGAAATTTGGGAGGCTTACAAGCAAGTGGTAGGCATCGTAGCAATTGCATAGCAAAAGAGCGAGCAAACTAGCATAGCAAAGATAGTAGTGATTTCGAGGGTATGATCATCTTGCCTGCACAGTTGTCACAGTTGACTGGATCCTCGAAAGAAAACTCAACGGGCTCCTCGTTAGCGAACTTGTCTCCCGGCTCTACCCAAACAAGAGAAACAAGCAACAAGGATACAATCAACCACGTGCAAACTCAAACAACACGATGCAAAGATGATATGTTATGCAGGATGCGACGTAGGATGCAAAATGCAAGATATGACAGGAAATGCATGAACCTGGCCTAAACTTGGAATTCCAAGTGTGCCACTGGAAAGATGAGATGAAATCGCTTGAAAACGATATAAAGAACGCCGGAATCGGAGTTACGGTTTGGAAATAGCAAGCGATTCAACAATGACACCGGTCTGCAATTTATAGCAAGTAGGCATCTAAATGCAATGAGATGAACATGCTACATCCCACAAACATGGCAAAAAAATACATGGCAGGGATACACACAAAATTCTTAACAAAAGTCTAGCACTGAGCCACGGCCAATTCATCCATTAACAGGTTCAAACAAGCATGGCAAAAATGCAAATGACAAACAGATCTCAGACTTAGTGAAATTAACACTTGTCTGGAATTTCAGATCATATAGCCCTCTTCGGAGCAACAAAACAGCATACTACAGGACCTGAACATGACAAAGAAAGACATGGCATGGAGCTACTCAACAAGCTTAACAAAAGTTCCTTAGTGACCTTGAGTCAAAAGGGATCACAAAATATACTAACAAGCACACGAACATAGCAAAAACATAATCAGTTTTCAGACTTAGAGAAAAACTGGGACATGCTGAAACATAACTCACGAAGGCCTGTTTACGAGCTCGATGCACTCACCACAGTGCAAGTCATGGCAATACAAGCATACATCCCTTAATAAGGCACAAAATTCAAGCTAGACATGGCAAGAACAATGGCATAGCATGCACGGATCAACTACAATAACATCGGCAACATCGCAAACAAGTTGATGATCTGCCCAGATTCGCAACGAAGCAAAAGTAGAGCTTGATTGAATCAAGCTAGGGTGCTCCATAATAGCAAACAAAGACATGGATGGATAAAGCACTACAATATTAACAAAACTCCCTTATAGATCATCCTCAGAAGAGGCACGGATCACTAGGAAACAACATGAACATATGGCATCATGAGATAAACAAACCCAGGACTTAGTGAAATCACTAAGTCCCTGAAAACAGAATTAGCAAGTGCACCACTTTGCAAGCTTGCACAAGTCACCACACACATCCTAAAAATACATGGGTTGCACCTCTGGAAAGATGAGAAAACCCTTAACAAAACATATGAAGAACTCATGGGCATATCATGCACACATTAATCATGGAAAAAATGACAAAAGTGCTAAACGGAGTAACTGATCTGACAATTAACTCAAGTAGCCCTCTTCTAACGGCATTTCGGGCATCAAGATGAGCACAAATGAAAATGATGCAATGGAATGAAATTATGTACTCTCTGAGATGAAAATTTTGATATGCTATATGCCCAAATCGGAGCTACGGATGCAATGTTACGGGGCCCTGAACAGAGGCACTTGGATCTGCAATTTCGGGAGTTAGCAAAAAAAACACCTCCTAGGGTTACTGTAGCTGCCTCGGATCTGGTTCGGGGCGCGCCTCCCAAGGATCGCCGGATCCTCACCGGAGCTCGCCGGCGGGCTGGTCGGCAACGACGGCGGCTGGGCGGCGCGGTGGCGGCGCGGGGCGGCGGTGCGGCGCGGTGGCGGCGCGGGGCGCGGCGGCTTGCTCCGGCGGCCGGCAATGGCGCTCACGGCAGCGCGGTGAGGCAAAGGCGGCCGGCGGCGGCTCAGGAGCTCCTCTCCCTGGAGCCTAGCGCGCAGGGGCGGAGGGGAACGGGCCCCGCGGGCCAGAAGCGGGCCCCGCGGGCCGGCGGCGGCGGGAGGCGACGAAGTGGGCGTGGTGCCACGTGGCTTCGCGAGATTGGCCCGGGCGGATCGGGTGGACACGTCCGGTTGTCCGGATTTTTGTCCGGCGGCTGGAGGAGGAGGAGGGGGACTAGGGTTTGATCCGGAATTTTCGAGGAGGACCTATATATAGGCATAGAGGGAGCTAGGAGAGTCCAAATGAGGTGCGGTTTTCGGCCACGCGATCGTAATCGAACGCTCTAGGACATGGAGCAAAGTTTGGTGGGTTTTGGGCCAAATTGTAGGGGTGTTGGGCTGCAACACACACGAGGCCTTTTCGGTCCCTCGGTTAACCGTTGGAGTATCAAACGAAGTCCAAATGGTACGAAACTTGATAGGCGGTCTACCGGTAGTAAACCAAGGCCGCTTGGCAAGTCTCGGTCCAACCCGGAAATGTTTAATCCCCACACACGAAAAAATCTAGAAATGACCACCGGAGGAGAACGAAGCACCGGAATGCAAAACGGACAACGGGGAAAATGCTCGAATGCATGAGACGAACACGTATGCCAATGCAATGCACATGATGACATGATATGAGATGCATGACAACGACAACAATACACGGAGGCAAAACCCGAACCCGAGAAAATAAAATAACTTAACGCCGGAAACGGCAAGAGTTGGAGTACAAATAGGGAAATTTACATCCGGGGTGTTACAGTCACCTAGATACTCCAATGTCACCACAAGTATCTGCGGGTTTGATTATACGATATGCATCACACAATCTCAGATTCATCTATTCAAACCAACACAACAAACTACAAAGAGTGCCCCAAAGTTTCTACCGGAGACTCAAGACGAAAACATGTGCCAACCCCTATGCATAAGTTCACAAGGTCACAGAACCCGCAATTTGATCACCAAAACATACATCAACTAGATCATGTGAATATCCCATTGTCACCATAGATAAACACATGCAAGACATACATCAATTGTTCTCAAATCCTTAAAGACTCAATCCGATAAGATAACTTCAAAGGGAAAACTCAATCCATTACAAGACGGTAGAGGGGGAGAAACATCATCAGATCCAGTTATAATAGCAAAGCTCTCGGTACATCAAGACCGTGCCAAATCAAGAACACGAGGGATAGAGATATCAAACACATAGCTACTGGTACATACCCTCAGCCCCGAGGGTGAACTACTCCCTCCTCGTCATGGAGAGCACCAGGATGATGAAGATGGCCACCGGTGATGATTTCCCCCTCCGGCAGGGTGCCGGGATAGGGACCCAATTAGTGTTTGGTGGCTACAGAGCCTTGCGGCAGCGGAACTCCCGATCTAGGTCCTGTTCAAGGGTTTTGGGGATTTATAAGAGGCATCGGCGTCAGGAACAAGTCAGGGGGACCCATGAGGCAGCCGCAAGGTCGGGGGAGCGGGGCGCCCTCCACCCTTGTGGCGCCCTCGGGACTCTTCTTCGGTATCTTTTCGTTCCAGTATTTTACATATTTTCCAAAAATAATCTCCGTCAATTTTCAGGTCAATTGGATTCTGTTTGATATTCCTTTTCTGCGAAACTCAAAAACAAGGAAAAAACAGAAATTGGCACTGGGCTCTAGGTTAATAGGTTAGTCCCAAAAATCATATAAAATAGCATATAAATGTATATAAAACATCCAAGATAGATAATATAATAGCATGGAACAATCAAAAATTATAGATATGTTGGAGATGTATCATGCAGCCGCGCCGAAGAAGCATAACATGAGGGGCGAGGAACTCAACGTCCACCCGCATGTTGCCATTACAGCAACCGCTGATGTGCAACTTCAACACTTGCGGCTATTCAACCTCCATCACCCTTACAATAGGGGTAGGAAGCCGAAGATGGCTGCGCGGGGGCTCGCGCAGCCTAACAAGGAATTCCAGCGCTGTATCTCCAACATGGCCCTCCCATAGAGTCGAAGCAGCCATGGCACCACCAGCCACGACCATGTCTAGTAGTTTCGCCTTGTGCACTAGATCCCGCCCCTGCGTCCCCATCAGAGGCATGATGAAGCTATGTACCTGGGGTAGGGGCACGGACCCGTCCAAAGAGTCCTACCCAAGGACATCCCTAGAAGAAATCACCTATCAATCGACTTGAAGGTACTCCACTCGATAGGTTCAAGACACTCGACCAAGAAGCTACCAGTCGACCATGAAGCTAATCACTCGACTGCCAGGAGACCTACAGTCACTCCGTAGGCAAATGGTCAACTGTTAAGTAGTCTTCATGGTCATTACAACACTTTATTAGAGGCGTTACCAGTAACACCCAATCTTAAATGTACCTTAAACCCTGCATTACTGAGGGCAGGAGGGGGCCGGCGAACTCTATATAAGCCACCCCCCTCCTCAGTATGAAGGGTTCGCACCCCTGTAAACCATACACGCATAATCCAGTCGACCGCCTCCGGGCTCCGAGACGTAGGGCTATTACTTCCTCCGAGAAGGGCCTGAACTCGTAAACCTCGCGTGTAACAACTTCCCAATAGCTAGGATCTAGCCTCTCCATACTCACCCCCCTACATCACTGTCAGAGTCGGAACCACGACAGTTGGCGCCCACCGTGGGGCAGGAATCTTAGCACTTAGTTGGAGAAGTTGCGATCTTTTCCGATCCCTTTGATCATGGTTTCTTGCGGAGTTTTGGTGGAGGGCCGCGAGATCCGTCTCGGCGCGCTCACCTTCATCACCGATGACTCCGCCTGGCTTCAGGAGGCACCACTCGACATCGACGCACTCCCCGTCCGCGGCGCGACGCACTTCCGCGCATGCCTTCGCGGCGTCCTCCTGCGGCAACCGTCGACCCAGTATCGGTCGACCCCTGCGTCGTCTCCCCGCCCTGTCTCCCACCAGCGCAAGCGCTCCGGTCGGTCGAGACTTCAGCGGTGGTTGAGGCATGCCGTGGCCCGCCAGTCGGCAGCCCCACAAGTTGCGGCAATCGAGCCCGTCGAGTCCCTCTATGGCCTGTTCGACCTGTCGACTGGCTCCGTGGGGACCGCATCCGAGTGCGACAGCAGCGACCCAGCGGCTGAGGTTCTGGTGGTCGATGGGACACATAGTCCCCCCGGTTTCCCTCGCGCTGACGGAGCTACGGGCGGAGGCGACCCGTTGCGTCCCCACGATGAGTATCTGCCCGAACCTCTCACCTCGTTACAGCGAGAGGAGCTTAGCCATCGGAACATGGACACACTCCACACTCCTATTGTCGGAGAAACCCCCGAGGCCCGGGCCTTGGAGGACGTGCGCCTTGCTAACCTGGCTGAGCGCACTCGACTGGAGAATCTCCAGCGAATACTCGACGAGCAAGCGCGTCAGCGGGCTCCCGAGTCCAGTCGACGTCCGCTAGCTCCCAAGTCCAGTCGGCGCCGGCCCTTCTCACCGCCTCAGGTATATCGAACCCCAGTTCAGAATTTGGCCGTTGCAGCCCGTATAGCAGAATCAATTCAGCCATCCCAGTCAGAGGCAGGCAGGGGCTTGTTGCAGATCAGAGCATTGCTCCGGGCGGCAGGAAACCAGAATTCCGCTGTTTCTCAGTCGCGGGATAGGATCCACAGTCGATCCGTTGCAGCAGACACAGTCCAGTCGGCCCACAGCCCGAGATCGCCCCCGAGGCGTGAGGGACGTGATGACCGGCATGATCAGTACAGGAGGAATGAGCAGTATGATCGTCGATTCGGTCGAGATGATCGACGTCGAGTGCCAACCCCTCCCCCGAGGAGCGGGTCATATGCGCCTCGACGGCAAGATGACAGACGCCCTCACAGTGTTGGGCAGAGGATTCCAGTCGACCCCAGAGACCCAGGCTTTGATGCGAGGTCTATCCTTGTTCAAGGTTTGGTCGACAGGAACAGGGCTCATCGAGAGGGCCACAACAGAGATGCGCCTGCCAGCAGCAGCAGAGTACGTGTTTCAGGGCCAAAGTGCTTCAGTCGAGCCATCAGGGCCGCAGTGATTCCTCCCAATTTCAGGCTGGCAACTGGAGTCAGCAAGTTCACAGGCGAGTCCAAGCCTGACACTTGGCTCGAAGATTACCGAGTGGCTGTACAGATTGGCGGTGGCAATGATGAAGTGGCCATGAAGCATTTGCCTCTTATGTTGGAGGGCTCAACCAGAGCGTGGTTGAATCAGTTGGCACCTAGCAGCATTTACACCTGGGAGGACCTCTCCCGAGTGTTTGTCACGACCTTTGAAGGAACATGCAAACGACCTGCAGGCCTCACAGAGTTACGGTCTTGCGTGCAGAAGCCGAATGAAACACTGAGGGATTACATCCAGAGGTGGATCACGCTGCACCACACAGTTGAGAACGTGCCAGACCATCAAGCAGTTTGCGCTTTCAAAGAGGGCATTAAATACAGAGAGTTGAATCTGAAGTTCGGTCGAACTGGAGAGATGTCTCTGAATCGGATGATGGAGATCGCCACCAAGTACGCTAATGGTGAGGACGAAGACCGACTCCGAAGCGGCAAGCTCAAAGCGGTCGCCCAAGAAACTGGAGGAAACTCCACTCGGAAACAGAAGAGGAAGGCCGAGCCAGCTGCTCCCGGGGAGGCCCTAGCCGTTGCCCAGGGAAACTTCAAGGGGAAACCCAAGGGCACCTGGAAGCCCAAAAAGGTCAAAGATCAAGACGGGAATGATGTTTTGGACTTACCGTGTCACATCCACACCAAGAAATACGAAGAGGTTAATTTTATTTACCCAAAGCATACCACTCGACAGTGCCGGCTACTGATCCAGCAGTTCCAGGGCAAGCAGCCCAAAGATAAGGAAAAAGAGCCAGACAGGGGTGAAGACAAAGAAGACAGTGACGATGGATACCCCCAGATCAATTCCACCCTGATGATTTTTGCTGATGTTGAGAGCAAGAGTCGACTGAAAGTCATTAACCGTGAGGTGAACATGGTTGCCCCGGCAACACCCAATTAGCTGAAGTGGTCGCGGACTGCCATCACATTCGACCAGTCGGATCACCCGGCGCACATTGCCACCCCTGGGAGGCAAGCTTTGGTGGTCGACCTAGTTGCCGAAGGCACTCGACTGACCAAAGTATTGATGGACGGTGACAGTGGCCTGAACATACTGTACTCTGAGACTTTGAAAGGGATGGGCACTCCGATGTCCAGACTTAGTACTAGCAACATGAGCTTCCATGGAGTCATTCCTGGGAAGAAAGCCGAGTCGCTCGGCCAGATTGCTCTTGATGTAGTTTTCGGTGATTCAAAGAATTATCGCAAGGAAAGGTTGACATTTGAAGTTGTGGACTTCCAGAGTGCCTATCATGACATTTTGGGTAGGCCAGCTTACGCACGCTTCATGGCTCGACCATGTTACGTGTATCTCAAACTGAAGATGCCTGGCCCCAAAGGTGTGATCACTGTTACTGGCAGCCGAAAGAAAGCAGAAGAATGCTTTCAGAAAGGTTCAAAGATCGCTGACGCTCAGATGGCAGTAGTCGAGCTGAAAGAGTACCAAAAGACTGCCGATCCGAGTGAATTGCTGCGAGCCAAGAAGCCCGCCTCAGAATCAGTTTTTCAGTCGGCTGGCAAAACAAAGACAGTCCACATTCACCCGACCTACCCCGACGCTGCTCCGACTCACATCTCGACGATGCTCGACTCCAAATAGGAAGAAGCGCTCATCCAGCTCCTCCATGAGAACTGGGATATCTTCGCATGGAAACCCTCTGACATGCCTGGAGTTCCCAGAGGGCTGGCTCAGCACCGTCTACGAGTCGACCCAAAATTTAAGCCCGTGAAGGAACATCTTCGACGGTCCGCCGTCCAGAAGAAGCAAGCCATTGGCGAGAAAGTGGCTCGGCTCTTAGCAGCAGAGTTCATCCGAGAAATTTACCACCCCGAGTGGCTCGCCAATGTCGTCATGGTCCCCAAAAAGGACAAGTCGCTCCGCATGTGCATTGACTTCAAGCATATCAATCGGGCCTGCCCGAAAGATTATTTTCCCCTCCCTCGCATCGACCAAATAGTCGACTCGACTGCGGGGTGCGAGAGACTGTCTTTCCTAGACGCCTATTCCGGGTACCATCAGATCCGTCTGTATGGGCCCGACGAGATCAAAACAGCTTTCATCACTCCATTCGGGTGCTTCTGTTACGTCACCATGCCGTTCGGCCTCAAGAACGCCGGAGCCACGTTCATGAGAATGATTCAGAAGTGTTTACTCACTCAAATCAGTCGGAATGTGGAGGCATACATGGACGATATCGTGGTCAAGTCCCGAAAAGGTTCCGACCTGCGGGCTGACCTTGCTGAAACCTTTGCCAATCTCAGGAGGTATGATATCAAGCTCAATCCATCAAAGTGCACATTCGGAGTTCCAGGTGGAAATTTACTCGGTTTTCTCATTTCCGAACGAGGGATCGATGCCAATCCTGAGAAAATTGGCACCATACTCCGGATGAAGCGTCCTGTACGCGTGCACGATGTCCAAAAGCTTATAGGCTGCTTGGCCGCTTTAAGTCGATTCATTTCTCGTCTCGGTGAAAAGGCGTTGCCTCTTTACCGACTGATGAAGAAGTCTGACAAATTCGAGTGGACTCCAGAAGCTGATGCAGCGTTTGCAGATCTCAAAGCTCTGCTCTCCACCCAGCCGGTGCTTGCTGCCCCAATCAGCAAAGAACCTTTGCTGCTTTACATTGCAGCCACAAGACAAGTTGTCAGCATAGTACTTACGGTCGAGCGGGAAGAGGAAGGAAAGGCCTTCAGAGTTCAGCGCCCAGTCTATTACGTGTCTGAAGTTTTGACCCCTTCAAAACAAAGATACCCCCATTACCAGAAGCTTGTATATGGGATTTACATGACCACAAAGAAGGTTGCACATTACTTCTCTGACCACTCCATTACAGTCATCAGCGACGCCCCACTGTCAGAGATTCTGCACAACAGAGATGCAACTGGTCGAGTGGCCAAGTGGGCGATTGAACTCCTTCCCTTAGATATCAAGTTCGAGGCAAAGAAGGCTATCAAGTCCCAAGCAATCGCAGATTTCATCGCCGAGTGGATTGAACAGCAACTTCCGACTCAAGTTCACTCGGAGCACTGGACCATGTTCTTCGATGGATCTAATATGCTTAATGGTTCCGGCGCGGGAGTAGTCTTAGTCTCCCCCCGAGGAGATAAGCTCAGATATATTCTCTAGATTCACTTTGATTCCTCCAATAATGAAGCAGAGTATGAAGCACTTTTGTATGGGTTGCGCATGGCCATTTCACTCGGCGTCCGTCGCCTCATGGTCTATGGCGATTCGGATTTAGTGGTTAATCAAGTGATGAAGGAGTGGGACGTCAGAAGTCCGGCTATGACCGGTTACTGCAACGCAGTAAGAAAGCTAGAAAAGAAATTTGAGGGGTTGGAGCTTCATCACATTCCCCGACTGGAAAATCAGGCAGCTGATGATCTGGCAAAGATAGGCTCCAAGAGGGAAGCCATTCCCAGCAACGTGTTCGTGGAACACATCCACTCGCTGTCAGTCCAAGAAGATCCCTTCACAGAAGAAACCCCGCAGCCAAAAAGTGCCACAGATCCGACTGGAGTCGAAGTTCCTGCCGTGGTCGACCTAATCATGGAAGTCTTGGCGATCACTCCCGACTAGACGGTACCGTACATCGCGTATATCCTAAGAAAAGAACTCCCGGAGGACGAAGAAGAGGCTCGACAGATCGTCCGTCGATCCAAGTCCTTCACAGTCATAAAAGGACAGTTGTATAGAGAAAGCGCGACTGGAATCGGTCAGAAGTGCATAACACCGGAAGAAGGTCAGATGATCCTTGATGAGATCCACTCGGGGACCTGTGGTCACCATGCGTCCTCTCGGACCATTGTGGCCAAAGCATACCGAGCGGGATTTTACTGGCCAAGAGCAAATGAGATGGCAAAGGAGATAGTCGACAAGTGTGAGGGGTGTCAGTTCTACTCCAACATGTCACGCAAGCCCGCATCAGCCCTGAAGACCATTCCACTCGTCTGGCCCTTCGCTGTCTGGGGACTGGACATGGTCGGTCCTCTGAGAACAGGCAGGAGCGGTTTCACCCATGTGCTTGTGGCAGTCGACAAGTTTACCAAATGGATTGAAGCTAAACCCATCAAGAACCTCGATGCTCGCACTGCTATTAGTTTCGTCAGAGGACTAACATTCAGATATGGAGTCCCTCACAGCATCATCACTGACAATGGGTCAAACTTCGATTCAGACCAGTTCAGAGCCTTTTGCGCCTCTCAAGGCACTCGAGTCGACTATGCATCAGTCGCCCATCCCCAGTCGAATGGACAAGCTGAAAGAGCAAATGGTCTGATCCTCAAAGGACTAAAACCTCGACTAATGCATGATCTCAAGCATGCGGCAGGTGCCTGGGTCGACGAGCTTCCATCAGTTCTGTGGGGATTAAGGACCACCCCTAACCGGTCGACTGGAAGAACCCCATTCTTTCTTGTTTATGGAGTCGAAGCCGTTCTGCCAAGTGATCTCCTTCACAACGCTCCCCGAGTCGAGCTTTACACCGAAGATGAAGCAGAACAGGCTCGGCAAGATGCAGTAGACCTCCTAGAAGAAGAAAGGGAGATGGCCATGATCAGATCGACCATTTATCAGCAAGACTTGCGTCGATTCCATGCCTGGCATGTGAAGAGTCGAGCCTTCCAAGAAGGAGATTTGGTCCTCCGAGTGGATCAACAGAAACCACACAAGCTTGCTCCTACTTGGGAAGGCCCCTTCATCATCACCAGAGTCCTCCACAACGGAGCGTATCACCTCTACAATGTTGATCGCCAGATCGACAAGCCGCGAGCTTGGAACGCGGAGCTGCTCCGCCACTTTTACACTTAAGTTCCTTCCTATAAAGATGTAATAAGAGAAACTTCCGCAGTTCATCTTTATCAAAGTCAAGAGTGTTCCAATGATTGCTGTCACTTTTGTTTACATACGAAAACCCCCAGTGGGTGACTTAGCCGCGAATCCGTTTCGCCTAAGTTCAAAAAAAAATCCTACCGAGTGGAGAGAAAACCTCCCACTCGGGGGCTTAGCTGCAGTCCAGCACTCGCCTAAGTTCTCCTACGAAGAGACTTAGCTGCAGTCAGCACTCGCCTAAGTTTGAAAAATCCTACCGAGTGGAGAGCAAACCTCCCACTCGGGGGCTTAGCTGTAGTCCAGCACTCGACTAAGTTCTCCTACGAAGAGACTTAGCTGCAGTCAGCACTCGCCTAAGTTTGAAAAATCCTACCGAGTGGAGAGCAAACCTCCCACTCGGGGGCTTAGCTGCAGCACAGCACTCGCCTAAGTTCTCCTACGAAGAGACTTAGCTGCAGTTAGCACTCGCCTAAGTTTGAAAAATCCTACCGAGTGGAGAGCAAACCTCCCACTCGGGGGCTTAGCTGCAGTCCAGCACTGGCCTAAGTTCTCCTACGAAGAGACTTAGCTGCAGTCAGCACTCGCCTAAGTTTTTAAAATCCTACCGAGTGGAGAGCAAACCTCCCACTCGGGGGCTTAGCTGCGGTCCAGCACTCGCCTAAATTTGAAAAATCCTACCGAGTGGAGAGCAAACCTCCCACTCGGGGGCTTAGCTGCAGTCCAGCACTCGCCTAAGTTCTCCTACGAAGAAACTTAGTTGCAGCCAGCACTCGCCTAAGTTTGAAAAATCCTACCGAGTGGAGAGCAAACCTCCCACTCGGGGGCTTAGCTGCAGTCCAGCACTCGCCTAAGTTCTCCTACGAAGAGACTTAGCTGCAGTCAGCACTCGCCTAAGTCTGAAAAATCCTACCGAGTGGAGAGCAAACCTCCCACTCGGGGGCTTAGCTGCAGTCCAGCACTCGCCTAAGTTCTCCTACGAAGAAACTTAGCTGTAGTCAGCGCTCGCCTAAGTTTGAAAAATCCTACCGAGTGGAGAGCAAACCTCCCACTCGGGGGGCTTAGTTGCAGTCCAGCACTCGCCTAAGTTCTCCTACGAAGAGACTTACCTGCAGTCAGCACTCGTCTAAGTCTGAAAAATCCTACCGAGTGGAGAGCAAACCTCCCACTCGGGGGCTTAGCTGTAGTCCAGCACTCGCCTAAGTTCTCCTACGAAGAGGCTTAGCTGCAGTCAGCACTTGCCTAAGTTTGAAAAATCCTACCGAGTGGAGAGCAAACCTCCCACTCGGGGGCTTAGCTGCAGTCCAGCACTCGCCTAAGTTCCCCTACGAAGAGACTTAGCTGCAGTCAGCACTCGCCTAAGTTTGAAATCCTACCGAGCGAGAGCAAACCTCCCGTTTGGAGGCTTAGCTGCAGCACAGCGCTCGCCTAAGTATGAAACACATCTCATTTCCCAAGGACGACGAGGGGCAGGTCGACTGCCACCTTCTCCTGGAGAGCTTCGCCACAAATACAATGTGCGCTCCGTCCCACCCCACAGCAACAGGATGTGGGTCGACCGCCACCTCCTCCTGGAGAGCTTCGCCACAAATACAATGTGCGCTACGTCCCACTCTGCAGTAACAGGGTGTAGATCGACTACTACCTTCTCCTTCGGAGCTGCACCACAGACACAAAGTTATTTCGAGTGAAGACCAAATTCCACTCGACGGGTCATCCACAAAGAGATTCAACGACAAATCAAGTTCAAATAAAGCCTAAAAGGTCCCAGAGACCTCAGATCAAAGTACTCGAGCCCCCAGCTCGGCAGAGTTTAACTGTTACACTTCCACTCGGCATTCCGAGGAAAATTTAAGGCAGAGTTTAACGGATTACAAAATACACTCGGCATTCCGAGGCAAGTTTTTTCATTCCTCAGGAGGAGGAGGACTGGCAGGGGCGACAAACTCATCCAAGTCGATCCCATCTGCGATACGGGTAGCAGCAGCAATAAATGTCTCCATGAAGTCCTGGAAGTTGTGCTTCCTCGTGTTGGCGACTTGGATGGCGGCCAGCTTCTCCTCCCGCACCTCCTTGCAATGGACGCGGACCAGAGACAGAGCCACGTCAGCGCCACACCAAGCTGAAGACTTCTTCCACTCCTGCACTCGGTCAGGGATTCCGTTGAGTCGAGTCATCAGAGACTCGAGATCATTCTGGAGCGTAGACTCTGGCCAAAGCGTCGGGTCGATCCGCGTCATGGCAACCTTCAGTCGAGCCAAGTAATCCACGACGCCGTCAACACGGGATTCCAGTCGGAGCAGGTTCATGGCAGCTTCATCTTTCACCGGAGAGTTGATTGGATCCAAACCTGTTTCGATCCGCCCAGTCTCCTCTTCAAAGTTCTGTCAAAGTTCTGCATACACGACCCAAGGATAAGTCAAATTTCGTAAAACTGAGTCGACACAAAAAAAAGGCCAGTCGGAACTGAGTGTGCACCTTCGAGCTTGATGTACAACTTCTTGGCAAGGCTCCTCAAGTAGCTCTCCAGGTCGTCCCTCCTGCGAGCGATGCCTTCCATCTTCTCGTTCAGGGTGAGGTTCTCCTTCTTCCAACGCGAACAGTCCCTGTTGGCTTCATTCAGAGCGGTCTTCAACTTGGTATTCTCTCCTTCTAATTGGTCGACCGAAGCCAGCTTCTGTGCGGCCAGAGCGGTCTTGTCATCAGCCTCCTTACGGGCAGCAGCCAAGTCCTGATCCTTCTTCGCCAGAGCTTCTTTCAGTTTTTCTACAAAAAAATGATGATTGAGTCGGAGGAAGCGAAAAGATACTCAAGCCTAAAAACTAACCAGTCGACAAAGGCGTCTTACCTGCGGCGCCGTCTCTGACCTTCTGCAGCTCTGTCCTAGCCAGCTCCAGATCAAGGTTCATTTGAATTTGCTGCTTCTCCAAGTCAGCCAAGCGGGTTCCAAGATCACAAGATCTCTGAAGTCAAAGGGGAGGAGTTACAATTTCAGTAAAAAAAAGAAGCAACAAAGGCAATAAATACTAAGACTACGGTCGACTGCCAGCAGTCCACCATAGTCTCGGCGACTACACCCAGTGGGTGCACTTAGCGTGCCCCCACCGGTTCCTATCCCACCCGACCGACCCCTGAAGTCGAGTCCAAGACAAGTTGCTTCCGAGCAGCTAAGAGACAATAATGGAGTTTCTAAGACTACAGCCGAAGCGAAACATTCGACAGTAGCCTCGGGGACTACACCCAGTGGGTGCACTCAGCGTGCCCCCACAGTAAAAAAAAGAGAAAGACGTCGACTGCCCGCAGTCGACAGGATACCCTTCCATTCGACATGACCCGATCAGACAGAGCGAAGAAACTCAACTACAATGACTCAATTTAAAGACTACAGTCGACTGCCAGCAGTCCACCGTAGTCTCGGGGACTACACCCAGTGGGTGCACTTAGCGTGCCCCCACTCGTCCAAGAATTGGCAAACACACCCAGTGGGTGTACAAACTTAAAGATCTTCGGAAAAGAGATTCTTCAAAGGACATATCGAAACAGACCAAGTGTTGAAGTCGACTGACCTGGACATTGCTCTGAAGAGCCGAGCTTGCGTCATAAGCCGCCTGGCAAGCCTCCCGAGCCACTTTCACCTGTTCCATCATGATTCCAGCCTGGCGTACAGCCTCCTTCGCAGCAGCCGCTTGGTCCTCAGGGACAGGGTACGCAGCAAAAAGCGAAGACGGATCCGTAGTCGACGTTGAAGGCCGCACACTCGTCAGAGGAACAGCGAAAGTCACGGAAGCCCGAGTGGGTTCGCCATCGTCCCGAACTACGGCCTCAGGCGCCGGAGTGGATTGCGGAGTCTTGCCAGCCAACGCCTTCTTCTTCCTCTTCACCCTCAGTGGTTCATTGTCGTCGTCATCCGGGAGGTCAATAACATGAGGAGGAGCTACAAGGAAAACATTCAATCGACTAGAGTCGCAATAAAGTTTCAGTCGACTCGGAAGCAGGACGTCAGTGATCGTACCAGGGTTGGAGGTGACAGTGTCCTCCATCTCTTGGTCGTCGTTCCTGGCGGAGACCTCAGAAGTTGCACCACTGCAAATCTCGAAAGTTAGTCAGTTGGCCCAGTGAATCGACCAAGGATCCGTCCACAGTCGACAAAGGAAAGCAAGTGTTATTGTTACCCGGAAATGGTGGGAACAGCTATCTTCATCTTGGGCAAGGCCTTGGGCGGCTTGGATGGCGTCGCTCGTGGGAGCTTGGGAGCCTTCCCGGTCGGCGGAGGAGAAGAAGTCCGAGGGCGTTTCGACGACTGCCCAACAGGAGCAGTCGCCTTGCCACGTTCCCGTGCTGGATCGTGGGTGAGCTTGGATCGCCCCTCCGGGCGGGAGGGTTCAGCCTCCTCCTCCTCTTCGCTGGAGAAGATGTTGTCGCCTTCCTCTCCCTCACCGTCGGACTCCCACTCGACCTGGTCGTCCCCGCTCTCGCCTCCGCTCCCCTCACCTTCCTCAGTCGACCCTTGTGCCCCGTTGGGCGTCGAGTACATCTCAGTGGTCGCCTGGAAGACAACAGACAGGATGAAAGTCAATCGACTTACCCAAAGAAGACTAATACAGAAGGCCAGATATCCGACACAAAGACATACCTGATCCACTTCATATGAGTTGTCGAGTGGAATTACCCTTCTGGCTCCTCGGGGGTTGTCTTTGTTCCCCGTGATGCTTGACAGCCACCCCTCCAGCATCTCGTCGATGACCTCCTCCGGGTGGATCCGAGTGGTGTCGTCAGGGCCAGAATACAGCCACATCGGGTGGTCTCGCGCCTGGAGCGGTTGGATGCGCCTCTGGAGAAAGACCTCTAACAGGTCCATCCCAGTCACCCCCTCACGGACAAGCTCAACCACTCGACCCGCCAATACCTTGACTTGGGTGCTTTCCTCCGGCGTGACTTTCAGAGAGACAGGCTTCTCGGCTCGGTCGAGGGAAAAAGGAGGAAGACCAGTCGACTGTCTGAGGGTCGCCTGGTCCTGGCAGTAGAACCAGGTCGACTGCCAGCCGCGGACCGACTCCGGGAAGGTGATAGAGGGGAAACAGCTCTTCCCCCTCGTCTGGATCGCCAGGCCCCCGCACAGCTGGATCACTTGCGTCTTCCTACTCTGCGCAACATGCATACATGGCGGAAATAGCAGGCATGGATGGGAGAGTAAAATGGCAGTTACCTCCTCCTCCCCCGGGGTCGTACGCGGGTACTTCAATTAACTTCCCATGAATGTGGGCATCCGCTGGCCCTCTAAGTGGGTAGACCCATGATGTTTGACATCGCACGACTCGCGGGGATACCGGGAATTGATTCAATCCAGGTTAATGAAGAAGCAAAGAAGATATTAGGGAAGACATTGATCCCGCGGCGGCATGGTCGAAGTGGCTGCATTTGCATTTGTTAGGGCCTACCCCTACGATGCTCGGCAGGACGTATGGGCCAGGCACGGGGGCTCCTGTCGGTCTAACAAACATCCATCTTTGTTGACCAGACTCATACACAGGCATGCTCACTATCATACCATGAAACACCAATGTGTAACACAAGACCGAGCCAAAAAAGACGCTCTTCGTGAGATCAAGGAGCGCATCAAGAAGACCAAGCCAGCATACAAGAGAAAGATTTTAAGAGAAGTGTCTTTTGCTGGCCAGGTAAGGTCGATGCAGTAGATAAGAGCAGGATCAAGCCCCATCTCCGGGATGGTCGGAGACCAAAGCGCGCACCCCTCCAAGAAGGCCAGGTAAGCCCTACCCATGACAGGCATAGGCAAGTTACCACCACTCAACCACACCACGATGCCAATCACTTATCGATGCGGTGTGGAGCCCCCCAGGCGACTGAGTGGATCTCATTAAACACGTGGCAGTTTGCTGGAAGACAGATCACATCCGTTTGACACCCGTCCAAGGGCGTGTCAAGATGATAAGCAGAAGTTGGCTAAGCGGCGATATAAGCTTGCCGAGGATGCATCCCCGCATGCCACCTAAGGTAGCATTTATGGCATTTTGTCCTAAGTGCCAGAGTTAGGTATGATAGCACTGTTGGCTATCTAATCACAAGATAATGTCTGTTTTGCCACTGTGCTTCCCCCTTGAGCTATAAAAGGAGGTCCAAGGCAACCTAGACTAGGATTCAGATCTTCTCACACATGTACTCGCGTAGCAGCTCTCCCCGAAGGTCATCTTGCAGGGTTTGGGCACTGCGTGTCGTCGTGTTCCTCTATCCAATCCACCAAAGCAGGAGTAGGGTTTTACGCTTCTCAGCGGCCCAAACCTGGGTAAAACCACCCGAGTCTCATCGTCGTGCTGCCTCATGGCCTCCGCTCTTTGTGCAGTGTGATCTCCCCTCTATCGAACCACAATGGGCCCATGGCCCCATAGGTAACCGTGTCCACCCATGACATAGATGAACACATTGAGAGTCTCCAGGGCGTGTACAGCCCAATTTAGTTCGTACATGTGAGGGTCACGGGTAGAACTTGCAGAGGTGTTGGATGTTCTAGGCGTTAGGCACATGCACTCCATCCTCCGTCTCCACCCGGGTAGCGCCTGGCCTGGTGAAATGAGCAGCCCTGAAAGAGCCTCCCTACATGGGCGAGAATTTTTGGGGTTCATGTAACACCCACAATGTGGCTATATCTCCCATGTGTCGGGGCATGTGGGAGTGTAGGATTGCGAAACGGACAACGGGGAAAATGCTCGGATGCATGAGACGAACACGTATGCAAATGCGATGCACATGATGACATGATATAAAATGCATGACATGAACAAAATGCAAAACAAAGACAAAACCCCAACCACGAAGGGAATCTCATAACTTAAAGCCAAAAATGGCAAGAGTCTGACTTACAAATATGGCAAGTTACATCCGGGGTGTTACAACACTCCACCACTATGAGAGGATCTCGTCCCAAGATCGAGGACTGAAAGAACTCCAGATATTCGCAACGGAGGTGATCCTCGCGTTCCCAGGTGGCTTCTCGGTCAGAATGATGTTACCACTTCACTTTTAGGAATTTGATTGACTTGTTGCGAGTCTTGCATTCGGTTTCTTCAAGAATAGAAACGGGATGCTCATGATAAGACAGGTCTTCTTGGAGATCCATCTCTTCGAAGTTGATGGTGCGCTTAGGATTCTTGAAGCACTTGCAAAGCTGTGACACGTGAAACACATCATGCACATTTGCGAAGTTGGACAGAAGCTCAAGTTGATAAGCGGGGTCGCCTCTTTTGCCAATGATCTTGAAAGGACCCACGTATCTAGGGGCAAGCTTCCCTTTGATACCGAAGCGACGAGTACCTTTCATTGGAGAGACGCGGAGGTAGACATGGTCTCTGAACTCGAAACCAAGTCACAGTGCTTGCTATCGTAGTAACTCTTCTAGCGCAATTGCGCGGATTTGAGATTTTCATGGATGACTTTTCACATTTCTTCAGCTTCGGTGATTAAGTCGTTGCTAAGAAGTTGGCGTTCACCAGTCTCTGACCAATTAAGAGGATTATGACACTTTCTGCCATAGAGAGTTTAGAACGGGGCCTTGCCCGAACTCGCTTGGAAGCTGTTGTTCTAGGAGAACTCGGCATATGGAAGACAATCTTCCCACTTCATACCGAAGGAAATAACACAAGCCCTAAGCATATCTTCAAGAATTTGATTGACTCGCTCGACTTGGCCACTAGTTTGAGGACGAAAAGTTGTGCTAAAGCGAATGTTGGTGCCCATGGCCTTCTGGAAGGAGTCCCAGAACTTAGAAGTGAAAATGCTTCCACAATCTGAAGATATCAATTGCGGAATGTCATGCAAAGAGACAATCCTGGAGGTGTATAGCTCTGCCAATTGAGCTATTGTGATAGATTCTTTAATTGGAAGAAAATGAACCAATTTTGTAAGTTTGTCGATGACAACGAAGATAGCATCATTTCCGCGCTTGGACTTGGGAAATCCAGTCACGAAGTCCATTTCAATATGGTCAAACTTCCATTCTAGAATAGCAAGATGTTGGAGGAGACCAGCTGGCCATTGGTGTTCTGCTTTCACCCTTCTGCAGACATCACATTCATTCACGAATTGAGCAATTTATCGCTTCATTCGAGTCCACCAATACGACTACTTGAGGTCATGGTACATCTTCATACTTCCAGGATGAATGGATAGAAGGTAATTGTGTGCCTCATTCATAATGACTTTCCTTAGATGACCTTTAGGAACCACAATCCGGTCCTCGAAGAATAGAGTGTCTTTGTCATTTTGCGATAGCACTTGTATTTGGGTTACCTCTTGGCAATCCCATGTTTCACCTTCTTCACCATGGAATCCAGGAGTTGTGCCTCACGAATTGGATGTTCCAAAGTGGGAGATACTTGGAGGTTGGCAATAAAGCATTGAGGAACAACTTGGAGATTCAGTTTGCGGAAAGCTTCACAAAGGTCCGCTTGGAAGGGGTTGAGAATTAAGTTGTTGCAGTAAGCCTTCTTGCTCAAAGCATCTACAATGACATTGGCCTTGCCTGGAGTATATTCAATACTCAGATTGTATTCTTGAATCATTTCGACCCAACGAGTCTGCCTGAGGTTGAGGTTGGGTTGGGTGAAGATGTACTTGAGGCTCTTATGATCTATGAAGATGTCCACTTTCCTTCCCAACAAGAGATGTCTCCACATTAATAATGCATGGACAACTGCCACCAACTCAAGATCGTGAGTGGGGTAGTTCCTTTAGTTGGACTTCAATTGGCGAGAGTTATAAGCCACAACTTTCTTCTCTTGCATTAACACAGCACCGAGACCTTGTAAGGAGGCATCACAGAAAACTTCAAATGGCTTGGATTCATCAGGAGGAGTCAAGACATGAGCTGTGACTAGCTTCTCTTTGAGGGTGTTGAAAGCAATGTCACATTCAGGCGTCCAGAAATACTTGACATGCTTCTAGAGGAGGTTGGAAAGAGGCTTTGCAATATTAGAGAAATTCTCAACGAATCTTCGACAATAACTTGCAAGCCCAAGAAAACTGCGGAGCTGTTTGACATTATGAAGAGGTTCCTAATTCATAATTGCAGACACCTTCTCGGGATTAACAGCGATGCCCTTGGCGGAGATGATATGACCAAGGTAAAGAACTTCATCAAGCTAGACCTCACACTTGGAAAACTTCGCATAGAATTGATGCTCTCTGAGTTTGTCGAGTACCAATCTCAAATGCTTGGCATGATCCTCCTTATTCTTGGAAAAGACCAAGATATCATCGAGATACACTAGGACGAAATCATTTGTGTAAGGGTTGAAGATGAAGTTCATCATGCGAGAGAACATTGGAGGAGCATTGACAAGGCCGAAAGACATGAGAGTATATTCATAAGAACCATAGCTTGTTCTGAATGCTGTCTTGGGGATAACTTGTTCACGAATGCGAATCTAATGATAACCCATATCGATGTCAAGCTTGGAGAATATGCTTTGTTGCTATGTTGGAGTGCAGTAGCTTAGTTTATTGTTGCATTCTAAGTGGCATCGTGCTGTTAATTACAGTTTTGCACAATCCTTGTTTTACTTGCCATTTGCAAACCGTCCATCCGTTTCCGATGATCCTTATATCGATGTCAATCGAAATCATTCTCATCTTTCCAGTAGCATACTTGGCTTGCCAAGTTGATGCCTTGATCATTCTTAACCTTCCGGAGCTCGCATATGCATTCCATATCACATCTCACATATCATGCCATGTATTGCATCTTGCTGCTTGTGCATTGCACCGTGATTGACTGTTGTTCCATTGCTTGTGTTGTTGCTTTGGGTAGAGCCAGGAGACAAGTACGTGAACTAGGAACCTGTTGAGTACGCTAATGAGGATGAAGCTTTCGACGACTCTGAGAACACTGCAGGCAAGATGACCATACCCTCGAAATCACTTCTATCTTTGCTTGCTATTTGTTTGCTCTATTGCTATGTCACGCTACCTACCACTTGATATATCATGCCTCGCATATTGCCTTGTCAAGCCTCTAACCCACCTTTCCTAGCAAACCGTTGTTTGGCTATGTTACTGCTTTGCTCAGCCCCTCTTATAGCATTGCTAGTTGCAGGTGAAGCTGAGGTTTGTTCCATGTTGGAACATGGATATGTTGGGATATCACAATATCTCTTATTTAATTAATGCATCTATATACTTGGTAAAGGGTGGAAGGCTCGTCCTTATTCCTGGTGTTTTGTTCCACTCTTGCCGCCCTAGTTTCCGTCATACCAGTGTTATGTTTTTTGATTTTGCGTTCCTTACACGGTTCGGTGTTATGGGGACCCCTTGACAGTTCGCTTTGAATAAAACTCCTCCAGCAAGGCCCAACCTTGGTTTTACCTTTTTCCTCACCACCACCTACTTTTCCCTTGGGGATCGCGCTCTCGAGGGTCATCATTATTTTGACCCCCCCGGGCCAGTGCTTCTCTAAGTGTTGGTCCGAACTAGATCCATGCATGCTATGAGATTGTTCTTGCCATGGTTAGCTACCTGATCATGTCTTGTTGCTGGGTGTAGGCTTAGTTTGTCATGCAATGCCTTGTGGTGAGTGCATCGAGCTCCCAAACATGCCTACGTAACTCTTTTTTTGACATGTCTAGTTTTCTGCCAAGTCTGAATCTGTTAATGCAACTTCCTATGTTTACATGGGTGCCTTCATGTTTTCTGTGCCCTTTTGGCTTATTGTCAGTAAGGGATTTTTGTTATATGCTTTGAGTAGTTTCATGCCATGCCTTGCTTTTCCATGATATGTTCCTGTAGCATGTTGTTATCTTGCTCTAAACATTGCTTCCTGATGTTAATTCCTGTCATGTTGTTATTTTCACAAGTCTGTGAACCTGTTATCTTTTGCACTTTTGCCATGCTTGTTTGAACCTGCTCTTGTGTGATTTAGCCGTAGCTCAGTGTTCATCTTTTGTCAAGAATCTTGAGTGGATCACTGCCATGTGCTTTGTTGCTATGTTGGAGTGCATTAGCTTAGTTTCTTGTTGCATTCTAGATGGTGTCATGCTGTTAATCGTAGAATAGTGCCATTATTGTTTTGCTTGCCATTTGCAAACCGTGCATCCGATTCCGGTGATCTTTATATCGATTTCGACCGAAATCAACTCACCTTTCCAGGGGCACACTTGGTTTGTGAAGTTGAGGCCTTGTTCAATCTTTTCCTTTCAGAGCACACACATGCATTGCATATTACATCCCGCATATCATGCCATGTTTTGCATCATGTTGCTTGCACATTGCACCGTGGTTGATTGTGTTATCCTTGCTTGTGTTCTTGCCTTGGGTAGAGCCGGGAGACGAGTACATGATCGAGGAACCCGTTGAGTATGCTTACGAGGATCAAGCTTACGTCAACTCGGAGGACTTTGCAGTCAAGATGACCATACCCTCAAAATCACTTCTATCTTTGCTTGCTAGTTGCTGGCTCTTTTGCTATGCCTATGCCGCAATACCTACCACATGCTTTATCATGCCTCCCACATTGCCATGTCAAACCTCTAACCCACCTTGTCCTAGCAAACCGTTGTTTGGCTATGTTACCGCTTTGCTCAGCCCCTCTTATAGCGTTGCTAGTTGCAGGTGAAGATTGGAGTCTGTTCCTTGTTGGAACATGTTTATTGTTGGGATATCATTAGTATA
This sequence comes from Triticum urartu, assembly GCF_003073215.2. Lineage (NCBI taxonomy): Eukaryota > Viridiplantae > Streptophyta > Magnoliopsida > Poales > Poaceae > Triticum > Triticum urartu. The sequence continues at coordinate 228,496,392 of NC_053025.1, forward strand.
TCTTGTTTACATTAATGCACCTATATACTTGGTAAAGGGTGGAAGGCTCGGCCTTATGCCAGGTGTTTTGTTCCACTCTTGCCGCCCTAGTTTCCGTCATACCGGTGTTATGTTCCTCGATTTTGCGTTCCTTACGCGGTTGGGTGTTATGGGAACCCCTTGACAGTTCGCTTTGAATAAAGCTCCTGCAGCAAGGCCCAACCTTGGTTTTAACATTCGCCACATAAGACTTTTCCCTTGGTTTTTCGCTAGCTCGAGGGTCATCTTTATTTTAACCCCCCCGGGACAGTGCTCCTCTCAGTGTTGGTCCAAACTAGAGCCCCTTGCAGCGCCACCTCGGGGAAACTTGAGGGTTGGTTTTAGTCGTACGGATTGCTCATCTGGTGTGCCCTGAAAACGAGATATGTACAGCTCCTATCGGGATTTTTCGGCACAGTCAGGTGGTCTTGCTGGTCTTGTTTTTCCATTGTCGAAATGTCTTGTAACCGGGATTCCGAGACTGATCAGGTCTTTCCGGGAGAAGGAATATCCTTCGTTGACCGTGAGAGATTGTGACGGGCTAAGTTGGGACACCCCTGCAGGGTATAAACTTTCGAGAGTCGTGCCCGTGGTTATGTGGCAGATGGGAATTTGTTAATATCCAGTTTCAGAAACTTGCTCGCTTCGCTAAACAAGACGTTCCTAATGATAAGAGTATGATCTATCAATTCAGAGGTGGCCTCAGAGAGGATCTGCAGTTAGCTCTTGTGCTTCTTGAGCCAACTAAGTTCAATAAATTCTATAACATGGCACTAAAGCAAGAAGCTACTCAGCTCAAGTGTGAGGCATCTAAGAAGAGAGTCAGGGATGTAGTTCAGTCTTCTTCATCACAAGTGACAGCTAAATAACAAAAGTTCTGGTTGCCTCCTCCTCCGTTTCGCCAACTCTACCAGCAAAAGAGCAAAGGTGGCAATGGATCTTCCCCCCCCCCCAACCCAGGCTATCAGAACAAAGCTCAGTCTCCAACTCCAAGGTCAAGTGCTCCTTATCACCGTCCGCTCTCAAAAGTTACTTGCAACAAGTGTCAGCAGAAAGGGCACTATGCAAACAAGTGCTTCAACCAAAGGCGCCTTCCGCCTCCTCCTCCTGTGAGATCTGGTAGCAATTCAGTGGTCAAGCATAATCCCAAGCATGCAAACTAGGCTCCGTGATGTTGCTATTTTCAGGGACTTAGGTTTTTTCTAAGTCTTTTTCCTGCTGTTATTTTGATGCCATGTAAATTTGATGCTACAGTGAGATACATGCTTATTTTGGGATACTTTAGTAAGGATGTTTTGAACATGTGGCTATGCTCTATCCATCCATGCCCCTCTTTGAAATTATGGAGTTGTCTAGCATGTCCTTTTCTTGCTCTACTTTTGCTATAAAATGTTCCTGGCAGAATGTTAACATGTTAATCAATTTTTCCATGGTTGTTGCTAGTGATCCATGCATCCTATGAACTTTCTCTTTCCATGGTTAGCTTCATGAACATGTATTTTTACTATTGGTATGCTAATGTTGTCACGCAATACTTTGTGGTGAGTGGCGATTGTAAGCCAACTCTTTATCCCTTTCTATACAGTACATGGGATTGTGTGAAGATTACCCGTCTTGCGACAAACCTACCATGCGGCTATGCCTCTAAGTCGTGCCCCGACAGGTGGGAGATATAGCCGCATTATGGGTGTTACAGTTCATGATCTGGTCAATGCGCGGTAGCGGTAGAGGCTCGCGAGGCCCCAGTGCGGCTCGCGCTAGCCTTTCGAAGGTGGTGCCATCATTCCTCGAGCCGAAGGGCATGCGCAGGTAGTTGGTGGTGAGACCCACACTCTGGCCAATGCGTGAAGCCAAAAGAGGTCCTGAGGGCAGGCCCTGTTGAGGCCCGCGAAGTCGACTGATGTTGACTACACGACCTTCCTCTTGTAGACTCGTGTTGGGCCTCCAAGCGTAGAGTTTTGTAGGATAGCAGCAATTTTCCCTCAAGTGGATGACCTAATGTTTATTAATCCGGTGGAGGCGTAGGATGAAGATGGTCTCTCTCAAACAACCCTGCAACCAAATAACAAAGAGTCTCTTGTGTCCCCAACACACCCAATATAATGGTAAATTGTATAGGTGCACTATTTCGGCAAAGAGATGGTGATACAAGTGTAATATGGATCATAGATATAGGTTTTTGTAATCTGAAAATATAAAAACAGCAAGGTAGCGAGTAGAAAAAGTGAGCAAAAACGATATTGCAATGCTTGGAAACAAGGCCTAGGGTTCATACTTTCACTAGTGCAAGTTCTCTCAACAATGATAACATAATTAAATCTTATGGCCATCCCTCAACATGCGACAAAAGTCACTCCAAAGTTCCTATCACGGAGAACATAAAATGAAATTGCTTGTAGGGTACGAAACCACCTCAAAGTTATTATTTCCGATCAATCCATTGAGCTATTCCTATAAATGTCACAAACAGTCCTAGAGTTCATAGCAAAATAACACCATGTGATACACATCAATAAACCCTAATGTCACCTAAATACTCCAATGTCACCACAAGTATCCGTGGGTCAATTATACGATATGCATCAAACAACTTCAGATTCATAATATCCAATCCAACACAAAGAACTTCAAAGTGTGCCCCAAGATTCCTACCAGAGAAACAAGGACAAAAACGTGCATCAACCTCTACGCATAGATTACCCCAATGCCACCTCGGGAATCTTCAAGTTGAGTGCCAAAACATACATCAAGTGAATCAATAGAACACCCCTTTGTCACCACGGGTATCGCACACAAGACATACATCACGTGTTCTCAAATCCATAATAGTATTCAATTTGATAATAGTGAAATCACAAAGGTAAAACTCAATTCATCACAAGAAGATAGAGGGGGGAAACACCATATGATCCAACTATAGTAACAAAGCTTGTGGTACATTAAGATCGTGCCAAATCAAGAACACGAGAGAGAGACAGAGAGAGAGATAGATCAAACACATAGCTACTGGTACATACCCTCAGCCTCGAGGGTGAACTACCCCCTCCTCATCATGGAGACTGTCGGGATGATGAATATGGCCTTCGGTGATGGTTTCCCCCTCTGACAGGGTGCCGGAACAGCTCCCTATTGGTTTTTCATGGCTACAGAGGCTTGCAGAGGCGGAGCTTTTGATCTAGGTTTCTCTCTAGGGGTTTCAGGATTTATATGAATTTTTGGCGTCGGTTCCACGTCAGGGGGGTTCCCAAGGGACCCATAAGCCAGGGGTGCACCCTAGGGGGCGCCCCCTACCCTTGTGGTCGCCTCGGGACTCTTCTGGCCCAACTCCGATGCTCCGTAGGTCTCTTCTGGTCCATAAAAAAATTACCATAAATTTTCAGCTCGTTTGGACTCCGTTTGATATTCCTTTTCTGTAAAACTCAAAAAGAAGGGAAAACAGAAACTGACACTGGGCTCTAGGTTAATAGTTAGTCCCAAAAGTAATATAAAATAGCATATTAATGCATATAAAACATCCAAAACAGATAATATAATAGCATGGAACAATCAAAAATTATAGATACATTGGAGATGTATCAAGCATCCCCAAGCTTAATTCCTACTCGCCCTCGAGTAGGTAAATGACAAAAATAGAATTTTTGATGTGGAATGCTACCTAACATATTTATCCATGTAATTTTCTTTATTGTGGCATGAATATTCAGATCCATAAGATTCAAAACAAAAGTTTAATATTGACATAAAAACAATAATATTCAAGCATACTAATAAAGAAATCATGTCTTCTCAAAATATCATGGCCAAAGAAAGTTATCCCTACAAAATCGTACAGTCTGGCTATATGCTCTATCTTCATCACACAAAATATTTCATCATGCACAACCCCGATAACAAGCCAAGCAATTGTTTCATACTTTTAATGTTCTCAAACTTTTTCAACTTTCACGCAATACATGAGCGTGAGCCATGGATATAGCACTATGGGTGGAATAGAATATGGTGGTTGTGGAGAAGACAAAAAGAAGACGAAAGTCTCGCATCAACTAGCAAAATCAATGGGCTATGGAGACACCCATCAATTGATATCGATGCAAGTGAGTAGGGATTGCCATGCAATTAATGCACCAGAGCTATAAGTGTATGAAAATTCAAAATGAAAACTAAGTGGGTGTGCATCCAACTTGCTTGCTCATGAAGACCTAGGGTAATTTGAGGAAGCCCATCATTGGAATATACAAGCCAAGTTATATAATGATAAATTCCCACTAGTATATGAAAGTGACAACATAGGAGACTCTCTACCATGAAGATCATGGTGCTACTTTGAAGCACAAGTGTGGAAAAGGATAGTAGCATTGTCCCTTCTCTCGTTTTCTCTCATTTTTTATTTTCTCCTTTTTTGTTTGGGCTCTTTGGCCTCTCTTTTTTATTTTGGGCTCTTTGGCCTCTTTTTATTTTTTAAGTCCGGAGTTTCATCCCAGCTTGTGAGGGAATCATGGCCTCCATCATCCTTTGCTCACATGGTACAATGCTCTAATAATGATGATCATCACACTTTTATTTACTTTACAACTCAAGAATTCCAACTCGATGCTAGAACAAGATATGACTCGATATGAATGCCTCCGGTGGTGTACCGGGATGTGCAATGATCAAGAGTGACATATATAAAAAATATGAATGGTGGCCAAGCCACACATAATATGCCAGCTACATGATCATGCAAAGCAATATGAAAATGATGGTATGTGTCATAATAAACGGAATGGTGGAAGTTGCATGGCAATATATCTCGGAATGGCTATGGAATTGCAATAATAGGTAGGTATGGTGTCTGTTTTGAGGATGGGCATATGGTGGGTTTAATGCACTGGTGAAATTTGCGCAGTACTAGAGAGGCTAGCAATGGTGGAAGGGTGGGAGTGCGTATAATTCATGGACTCAACATTAGTCATAAAGAACTCACATACTTATTACAAAAATTTATTAGCCACCGAAACAAAGTACTACACGCATGCTCCTAGGCGGATAGATTGGTAGGAAAAGACCATCGCTCGTCCCCGACCGACACTCATAAGGAAGACAATCAAAAAATAAATGATGCTTCGACTTAATCACATAGCAGTTCACCATACGTGCATGCTACGGGAATCACAAACCTTAACACAAGTATTCCTACCAGTCCAAAATTACTCACTAGCATGACTCTAATATTACCATATTTATATCTCAAAACAAATGCAAGGAATCAAACTTCTCATATATTCAATGCTCTTTATGAAAGTTTTTATTATATCCTTCCTGAGACTGATAAACTACTCCAAAAAGATATAAGTGAAGATCAATGAGTAGTTGAATAATTATGTAGCTATGTGAAGACTCTCTCTCATAAATAAAATTTTAGATATTAAGTACTTTATTCAAATAGCAAGCAAAACAAAATAAAATCACATTCCAAGGATAGCACATGTCATGTGAAGAAGCAAAAACTTAGGTTCAACCAAAACTGACCGATCATTGTTGAAGAAGAAAGGTGGGATGCCAACCGGGACATCCCCAAGCTTAGATGCTTGAGACTTCTTGAAATATTAATTAGAGATGCCTTGGGCATCCCCAAGATTGAGCTTTTGTGTCTCCTTAATTCCTTTTATATCACAGATTCCCTAAATCTTAAAAACTTCATCCACACAAAACTCAACAAGAACTCGTGAGATAAGTTAGTATAAATCAATGCAATAACTTTGTTATTCTCTACTGTAGCAAATCACTAAAATTATTATTTAACATTGCATACTAAAGACTTCTGCATATTTAATACTCCTATCCTCAAATAGAATCATTAAACACACAAACATATGCAAACAATCCAAACATAACAACAATCTGTCTAAACAGAACAGTCTATAAAGAATGCAAGAAGAATCATACTTCTCTAACTCCAAAAATTCTTAAAAAATAACCACATTGTAGAAAACTTGTTTTTACTCATTGTCTAAAAATTTCAAGATTTTATCATGTTCTGACTATTCACAAATATTTAGACAATGATAGAAAACTTTTTGTTTTCAAAATAACAACATATGGACTTGCAAAATAAGCAAGGTAAAGGCTATACTTGACCCTGTAAAAAACTAAAATACATTCTAAATTCAAAAATACCTTTTTGCACTTTTATTTATTTTTATTTTATTTTGCAATTTAATTATTTGCGTACCACTACGAGATTTGATCCTTGCAAATAACCGCCGAGGGGATAGACAACCACCTTGTTTGCGTTGGGTGCAAGTATTTGCTTTTATGTGTGCACGTGCTGCTAACGATGTTCTATGTGGTTCTCCTACTAGATTGATAACCTTGGTTCTTAACTGAGGGGAATACTTATCTCTATTGTACTGCTTCATCTTCTCCTCTTCGAGGAAATCCTAACACAGCTCACAAGTAGCATGTGCACAAGTAGAGGTAAGATGCATGTTAAACAGCCATGTCCACTTGTCAGATACATCTACCATTCACTGCGACTGCTTGTTGGTTTCAACAAATCAGATGTCAATGTTCTCTAGATATGACTGAATAAATCAAGTGAAAGTTGGGACCGAAAGATTAGTTGATTTGTTAGAAAATTCAGTTGCAATTTCAGAAAGTGGACTTGCCTACTTCAGAACAAACAGATAACAGTATGGTCGCCCCATCAATTTTGGATAAATTGGGAACACATTTGCTGCAATTTCTTTTTGACTTGTAGAAATCATATGGCAGTGTACTCTGCATATGATTGAATAAAACATCTTAAAGTCTAGATGGGAAGATCAATTCTTTCGCCATAAAGTTCAGTTTGTATTTTAAACAATGGACATGCCTACTTCAGAATAAACAGATCGCACTATGGTCGGCACATCAATTTTGGATGAATTAGCAATGCATTTGCATGCTATTGTTAGACTAAAGAACTCAAAGAGATAACACATTCATTCCTCATACTTTTTGGGCACGCATCTGAAGACAAAAGTTAAATACATTAGAGAGGAATCTACCCTTAACTCGAAATGTGTCCCCGCACTAATACTAGTCACCGGTGTTTGCAACTACTTTTGTGCGCTACCCACTTTCATCGCCGTCACTTCCTCTTCCCATGGAGCCCAGTCGGTGATGTCATAGATGCCCTCGAGGGTGCACCGTTCATCGGCATAGAACTGCCACCTTGCATCATCGGAGCCGAGGAAGTTCTGCAAGAACTCTTTGCAGGATTGGTGAAAGATGGCAGGGTCCATCTCACGATCAGTTTGATCAATGATGAGGGTCTCGAACAATGCCTGCAAGGCGGTGGATAGATGCAGATCCTCCACCACCATGAAAGGCATTTCCGCCACAATCGCCAGAAGCAAATCGCTGACTGCCGGCTCATCGTCGTCGTACTTGTAGTAGTCATCGTTAGTTGCATCTCCTCATGCTCGTCGTCAGCCTCCATAGCTGCACGGTCCTTGTCCGTTAACGCCTCTTCATGTGCAACCTCACTTCGTGTGGCTTCGAGCTCCTCCAGATAAGGATCTAGTGGGGTATATGGGGAGGTGGACGGCTGGATATCAGATAATTCCATCTTCCTGCGATGTTGTTGCAGGTGGTAATTTTTAGACAAACCATGGCCTGGGGATGGTATGTGTAGTGTTTTCTCACCGTAAAATGGACGACATGAGGCGGTTCTATAGGTGCACAGGCGGCAAAAAATGGTGGAAAATGCCGGAAGCGGCTAGACTAGGTGGAAATCTTCTAGATTCACGGGCGACGTGGCATTGGGCCGATGACATGCAATCAGCCGGGTATGCCATAAAGGATGCGAAGAGGCATCCCATATCAGCAAGGAGCAGCTTCCCTACCAATAGATCATCCTAAAAGAACTCCAAGTTAAGTGTGTTGGGGCTGGAACAGTCTAAGGATGGGTGACCGGATTGGAAGTGTCCTCGAGGTTGATGGAATGCGTCACTGTAACATTTAAGAGTGCAGGACCGGTTCTGTACACACTTAAATATGTATAGTGATCTATCCTGCCACTTAAGTTAACCTTGAGGTCCTTGGTTTAAAAATTTTGAGAATGATTTTTTAAGACATGTTAATTAGCTTGAAGAGGTCTATTGTGTTACTTTATGACATGTTTCCAAAATGTGATATGACTTTGCTCAACTTTTAAGTCATGTCTGTCAAATTAACCTCGAAGTACATGTTTTGAAAATTCTAGGGATGGTTTTTTTGTCAACTTTTCAGTCATGTTTGTTAAATTAACCTCCAAGTCATTATTTTCACAATTTTGAAAATGATTTTTTGTTCTTTCAAGACATGTTTACTAGATTCTAGAAGGTCTATGGCATTACTTCGTGACATGTTTCCAAAATGTGATATGAGATTGTTCAACCTTTCAAGAATGTATATGGCATTCTCATAGGCGTCGTAGGTCTGATTGGCAATACATATCAGCAAGGTGCATCTTCCCTTTTGGTGCCTCATTCCGAAAAGAACTTGAATGTTAAGCGTGATGTGGCTGGAGCAATATGAGGATGGGTGACTGACTGGGAAGTGGCTATACCTCAAGGTTGATTTAATTGATGTGGTAGACTCATTGTAAACATTGTGTGAATGTTTACAAGGCCCTATTACATCCTTTGAAATAATTCTGGGGCCCTTGTTTTGAAAATTTTAGAATGTATTTTAGTTTTTTATTGATTTTCCATGCATGACATTAATGAATATGTCCCACAAGTTTGGTCCATTATGATGTTATTTCAATTGCAAAAGTTAAAAATAAAAGAAGTGTTCCATACATATTATGTTATTTTACATGTATTTTCCTTATCCCTTGATTACAAAATGTATGTTGCATTTTTATCCTAATAGTTCTTTGCTACATCTAACAAGTGGGCCCAAACCAAAGAGACGCATGTGTATATTCCCATCAGCTTCGCCGTCTTTGTTCATCTCCTTCACTGAAAACCCCCACTCCCAGCATATATATGCAGGTTACAGAACCTTTCCTCTTCCAATTTGGATACTGATTTCTTATTCAATAGAACCATCCACTTTCTTTTGAATCTTGTATACCAATTTACATCCCATTCCAACAATCTGTTCGTCGTAAGCCCTTCTAGAAGCAATCCAAACGTCCCTCCATCTGCATCTCCCTAACAGTCTCTGCACGTGGATCTCTTCTACTAGTGATTCAATTGGGGCCAATCCTGCCGCATCCACTTCCTTCTATCAATTAGTGGAATCCCCAAAATAAGAAGAAGTTCTTTGCGCTAAATACCTTCTTTGCAAGCCGTGGTCCCACAACGGACCGAAATGGCCATCAGAAAGCAGATTCATTTTATGATAGAAAAAGAATCTGCTTTCTTCTAGCACATGTATTTCTGAAAGGACTCCATCTTTGGAAAAGCTCATTTGCACCTTGCATCGAATTAAACCACTCCTTTCACCGCGGATGAAGACTTGGTGGGTGGGGATGAGATGCTAAGGTAGGGTTCGGTCTGGATGAAACTATCTTTAACACGAGCTTCTTCCTTGTGCGAAGTACCAACTTATTGGAATTCAGCATTGCATATTCACTACCGAGATCCCTTATAAGTTTTGGGACCAGAATGAATTCTTCCTATAGACACCGTAAAGGGTGCGGTTTATCAACCAAGCGTACAATGACCGAAACCAACAGCTCCATCATTTCTGAGAACTTCTCTCTCGCATAAGGAGATCTTGGCACTACTTTATGTGTTCAATCCAGGGAGCCGCCCTCTTCTTCATATCTTGCTTGATATTGGTTTCATAATGAAAAGAGGAAAGAGTGTCGAAGCGATGTCGCTTCTTTGCTCTCAACTCTTTGATCGAGGGAAGATGATTTTGTCCTAAAATTGTATCCCTTAGGAACCGTACAAGCAAGTTCTTGACCGTATGTCCAGTAAGCTACGCTTGAAATTAACGTCTATTTTACTGCAATGATAGAGGGCTCCCGTAGTCGAGGAGGGAAAATATAGGGTTGCAAACTAGATTATTGGCTGTTACATTCAAACACATGAAATGCTAGATGTTATATCTAGCAAGGTCAAAACTGGGCTTTTATTTGTCCCTATAGAAATATTATTCACCAAGGGCCAGGAAAGCTTTAGCTTTGCCATAGAGTGAAAGTCGGGGGGAGCAGGAGAGAGGGAAAGAGGCAAATGAGAAAGAAGAAGGAGCAGGGTCGAGTGAAAGAATTGGTACATTGGGTCCCCCCCACCAAGCGGAGCCAAAGGAAAGACAAGGGTTGAGGTAATCTCTGTGAGTGTTCAAGCTATTCCGCTTATGCTCGCGGATGCGGATAAGAAGCTATCAAAAGGGGATGATAGCAGCCACCCACATGGGCAGCTAGAAAGAGAACAAGGAAAGTGAATCACGATCCTTATTCGGTAGAGGAGTCGGGGGACATTGGTTCGAATCCAATTCGTGAATATCAGAAAGCATTGCTTCTCATTGAACTATATACGATATGCGTGCACGAGGAAGGGAGAAATTGATTGCGTTGCAGTCATTTTCCATCAGATTCTTACGGATGTAGTGCAAAGTAAATGTTTCATTCAAGAGTAAGCTGCCGACTATGATGAATGCCACCCCGATCTATAGCTGATCTTTGATCCCGAGCTTGAGCTTCTCTTTGATGTTGGGTGAATTGAATTTCATATATGGAGAAATGTGTCGCTAGTCCAAGTCCGCTATAGAATTGTTTGTCTATCACTTTGGCAACAAAGGTCATTTCTTTAGAAGATCGATACTGATAGTTGCTTGCAGTGTCTGAACAAGTTTCAAAAAAACTACTGTGTCTGCATTTTCCTAAAGATTGTTGTGAGGCTGATAGTGAGATCTTTCCAATAACTGACTTAGCAGGTTCAATTGAGGTATCATTCGATTGATATTCGAACCGTGTAGTCGTTAGGATCCTCTTATTCCCGTCAAGGGCTATTTTGGTCGATTCCAGCCAGAGAATTATGAATAGAAATAGCAGACCTGATTCGAGACAACAGGAAGTTCCCGTTTGCAGATCTACATTTCTCAAGTTCAGGCTATTCATGGAGTCGATCACCACCACTTGAGATAGACGATCAAATTCATTAAAGAAGCAGTCATCTCTATAAAGGAAGAAGCATGTTTTCTATGGTCCTACGAAAGGTTCTAGTGGGTTTCTCTTGCTGAATGGTGGTAAAACACCAGCTTTCATTCCTCACTGCAAGCTACTCCTTTTCCTGCTTTTTCTCACTCTTTGCCTGGGCCAACGATAGATTAGTCTCTGGGTTGGTCAAGTGATAAATTGGCGAGATTAGTTAAGGAAACTGGGACTTCTGATTGTTCATGAGGGATGGCTGAATAACCTACTTTTCTTTCCATTTAGGGTAATAGGATGCCACTACTTGACCTTGCTTGCCCAGACACAAGATAACCTATAGTTTGGTTACTTCCCTTCGTGGTGCTTGCTTTCCTATAATCTGTAAAGCTTTACTTTTCAGAGAAGAAATTTCAGTATCCAACTACTTTTCTGACTAGAATTCTGTAGTTCACTTCACTTCTATGCAATGTCATTTCTTGATTCAAAGTACTTATTTTCTGATTGGAATTTCGATCTCTTGGCAACAGGTTTCGCTTCTGCTGAGGAAAAAATGAACAAGCTACTTCTCAAACCAAGTCCGGGCGGGCTTTTGAATCCAGAGAAGGGAATTCCAGTTTTGATTCTAGTCTCTGTGCTCTGTTTAGTTCAGTTCAAGATGGGAAAGTATTCCTTGTTTCCTAGAATCCTAAAAGGGGTGCTTGTTTTCCTTGTCCGGGCTCTCCTCTCCCCTTTCTGTCCCAACCTTCATTTCTGCTTTTCCTCCAATTAACTATTTTCAATAGTTCAGATCCAGCACTTATATCACTTATTTCAATAGTTCAGGTATCCACTTTCCATGGTTCCTGATTTCGGTATCTGAATATTCCTGAATTCAAGTAGAGAATAGCAGGGCTTTCTTCTTCTTTGATTTTCCTTGGGGCAGAGGATAAAAAAATGGACTTCCGACATAGCACCTGCGGCATTAGGATTCTAAGATTTAGGAGGGGAAGGCTGAGGAAGGATTTCGTACGGCCACAATGCTCTTGATAGAAGGAAGCATGAATACCAAAGGCCTACCTAGTTGAAATAGGAACAACTATGGAAGTCCTCGGCCAAACGAATATTTCACGGAAAGCCAACAAGGGATTTTATTAATAACTGGGTGCTTTGATTCTTTGGAACAACTCAATGAATTTAGTAGATCTTTTTAGGAGGCCTTCCATGACCATAGATCGAACCTATCCCATTTATGACTACAGTATGGCCTTCATCTTTGACAGCAATCATGACAGGCCGCGGTATTAGCGTTAGAGAAAGGAAAGGACTTGAGGTCCGTCCACCTACAACTAATAAAGCTCCGCCTTTGGGGACTACTACAACAGATAGGCATTTGAAGGACCAAACCACCTATTGAGGACTTTGACACCCAGCCCTTAAGAAGCAGAATCTACAACTTTGGGATACGTATTTACAGACTGTAAAAGATAGATACAATGTTGTTACCCACCATGCATGCAAATCTTAGTTCTATGGACTACTAGTACCAGGAACGTCATCTACTACTGCGAAACTCCTGGGGGACGCTTTTCTAACTGGTTTAGCCTCTAGAGTGGGGAGGAAGAACACCCTCTAGACTAGGATAACTTACTAATTCAATTGACAAAGCGTCTTATTTGCTAGATTTCTAGTCGTTAGCTCTTAGTGAAGACGAATTGCTATCATCTACGGGCGGCCCTCATTATTGAATTTATCCGCCTTCGATGCAACCAAATTCACTATTGACTTATGAGTTTATGCATGTTTCATTCCTATATCGGCATGTATTATCCGTAGGCTGGTTGTGAGACATCTTCCTCTTAGTGCTACAAATGGCTTCTTCTTTAGTTCTTTATAGCTCTTTCACCTCTTTTAGACTCTTTGCAGTGTTTAGTGCGGGGAACTCTACACTATTGTACTCAGATGCTATTCCTTCAAGAAAGTATCGGAAAGCAAAAAGGGACTCGTTCACCATATCGCGTCCAATACAGCTATGCCACAAGTTGACCTAACCAACTGGTAAACAAACAGCTATGCCATGGTTCCGTAACTGTAGGTTTCGGCTCCTCGCTACATCCCTTCCGCTCCTACTAAGGATGCTGCTGAACCCATAGAATTTGCCGAGAGAGCACTACCATAACTTATGGTATCTGACCAGTGTTAAGCATTTAGCCATCCAGGGATTGAAACTATGCGACTACCTGCTCTGTCACACGACTCCATTGATCGAAGAAATGGATCAGACTGCTGCCATTAAGGCAATGAAATTGACGAGGAAGAGTAAGGAGTTTAGCTGCGCCAAAGCAGAGGAACGGAGGGAAGCAGCCGCCGCTGCACGGGTCCTGCGCATTATCAAAACCAGGCAATGTAGTCAATGAACAAAAGTTTCGCTTACCACTAGGGTTCTTCATATGCACAGTGAGCTCAGGTAACGTCCAGAGGTGTTAATACAAAGCAAGAATTGGATTCTAAGTATTGCCATTTCGTGTTCAAAAGTCTGAAGCACATCATTTGCGGGAAGCAGCGAGGAAGAAAAGCGTACCGTATTGATGGTAGTGCAGAATGATCTCCATCACGATATCGTACGTATCTCCAGAGCACGAACATACGGTATACAACCGAGTTGCCCGACGTCGGACACAACAAACTTTTGAGCACCCTGTTCATTTAGCCTCTTAATCGATGGAAAGAAAATAGAGGTCTGCAGCAAACAAGAGCAAGAGACACTAAACTATAGTAATGATAAATTGGCAGAACCTTCTGATAAAATGACAGACTGGAAACCAACACCAACACGTCCAGAAAGTCTGAAGGATAAGGCTTCTCTCGTCCAAAGAACGGTACTGAAGGTGAAAGATACTCCAAAATATGTCATTGGATCCAGTTGCAACAATGAAGAGTGCCATCTTGAAGAAATCACTTGCTGCTTCCTCCACCATGTTCTCCAGTATCTGGTCTTTTCGAAGTAGCTTATTAGCTGATAAGCCCTAGCTGAGGCATCTAGCTGATGAGGTAACCTCTGCATATAATTCCAACCAAGTTGTTTGTTATTACTACATGTTGCGAGCATTTGGGAAAATGATAGAAACCTAAAATGGGTTTCTAGCTGCATAAGCACAATTATATAGAAAGCAGTCTCCTTTATTCATATCTGGGGAAAGGGTTGGTTCTCCAAATTCTCTTTAAAGAATGTTAAAGCAGTACTGTAATTTTCTGGTGAAACAGAAAGTGGTTGCTACCATATTGTTTGTAGTGATTACATCATAATACTCATTTTCAAAGCAAGGCTATCCACCAAGGCTTCCAATGCTAGGCTAACCTTAGCAAAGAACCCAAGGGATTTGCAAATTCTTGAATTGATAGACTTTCGTACAACGGCAAACAAACAGACGCGATAGAGGGTTTTACGCTACTTCACAGTCAGCAGCAAGAGTGGATGGTATAACTCTAGCCAGCAGGCAGGATGGAACGAAGCTCTTTCCTGATCTCGAGCTAGAATCCTTGACATTGGTTGATTTAGCTGTGGTGTAGCTTAGGATATTAAAGCTATGCAGCTGGGTGGATCCCTATTGATGGAATGGAGCTTATCAACTCATGAATAGCATGGATCGCCTTCTACTATACCGGGCTAAGGTGCAACAATGGAAGCATGCCATGGATAATCCAGAGATACATCCTACCTATGCCGAGAGCACAAAGATCAAGCTAAGTAAACAGGTCTAGTTAAAGCCCACTGGAGTAAGGAAAATACAATAGGTTGCTTTTTTCCCACCATTCCTGGCAATGATTGGTATCCCTTGATATGTTAACACAAACTAACCAGTTGTCCCTTCCCCTAGAGGGGTTTCCTATATGGATTCGTTCCCCTGAGCATCTTCCATGAATTGACGTATATGAGCATAGTTATCAGGTACACCAGGAGCTGGATTCTATCCCCGGGGATAGTGATTGATGGCATAGAATTTTGATATAAAACTTGTATCAAAATCATACCAAAAGAAAGTCTCGATTCGAGGAACGGAATACAAGTCCATGATAGAACACAGACAAAGTAACACTACCGAAAGAACAATTTGATTTTCCATCAACAAAGTAACACTGTGCAAACTTATCTAATCCCTGTTTGGGACTTCTTCTTCATGTCATGAGCCGGAATCGAACCGGCGCTTTCCAGATGCGTGGTCCCGATAGATACCTATCTGATCGCAACTTTGATTTCTCAATTCAAGAGGAGACCTCCCTACATCTGCGGGTTGTCCGGCCAGCCGGCCAGCCGATACAAAATCCAATTTGATTTTTCAATACGGAGCCTGAAATAGTTTTTCAATTCAATACGGAGCCTGAAATAGTTTATAAATACAATACGGAGCCTGAAATAGTTTACAAATTCAATACAGAGCCTGAAATAATTTTTCAATGCAATACAGAGCTTATACTAGTCTAGTTCAATTAAAGAGCAAATGGCAAAAAATAGTTTTCTTAGAAGGGAAAACTCCAAAAGCGCATATAAAAAGACATCAAAAAATGCGCATACATCGGTACCCACGGAAAAGGCAAAAGTGGTTGGCCGCTAAAATAAGTAAAATGAAATATCAAATACATCTGCATTTGATAATACATCTGCATTTGATAAGAAATCTGCATTTGAGAAATGTAATCCATATTTGCATTAGCAGCAATGAAATAAGGAATCTAAGAATAAGGGTTTGGATTAGGGGGAGGAGGGGAATTTATTTCTTCCTCCAACTCCATGAAATTCGAACTCACACTTTCTACGCTCATAGCCAGCCCATTGACAGAATTTGGGTATGACGACGAAGGGTCAAATTCCACAAGCATTCCGTCCATTGAATCCGGGAAAAAAGGATCCATCGTGACTCCCCATCTTTTTCAGCTCTGCTCCCAAACAAAAGAGAAAGGGAGACTTAGTTTTAGATCGGCGTTGGTTTTTCCAACGAAAAACAAGAACATTCTTTCACGAACTTCCAAGACGAAATTCTAGTTGCCTCATAACGCATACACTGGAGCATTTGTCCCATCGACGAAGACTACTTACTATATGCGTTTTTGAGTTGCATTTCATGCTCTTTTTTGTAGCCAGCTAAATCAATCAATTTGACAAGATCTTGCATCAATCACCTCGTCCGCTAGGGAAATGCACTACTGAATAGACTCGATTCCCCGCCCCGCATTAGTGAAATGTCTAAGACGCAACGGAATAGAAACGTTTCTTTCTATATGATAATATGCACCGAGGGGAGGAGTAGTTTCAAATAGAAGTCAAGTAAACAGATTCAAGTTAGCCCAGTTTGGTTCCTTGGAAAAGCAGTTCAAAGCAAAGGGTTGACGGGTGGTGGAGTCCCATCCCAGGTTTAGTATATAGCCCCTGTTTTCCAATAAGTAAATGGTGGATTGACTTGCTCTTTATAAAATCCACATTAAAAAGGGGTTTTGTCATTCAATGCTTTGATCCACGCACCTTATTTCTGATTGAACCACTTCCTCGAAAGGACATCGTATCGGTGCCAGAATATGGGCTAGCGGTACACCAACCTCCCCACCAACTGCTACGCCCCGCGGGGCTTCTTCCTAGCGCTATTGAAATGATATTCCTATTATTGGTCCTAGCAATATCCCTGGACCAGGGCACGACACCTATCCAACTATGTCTTGTTTCGGTTTCCGGATCCGAATCTTTTGTTATACTTATGTATGGATGATTCTACACAACAGGTGTGGAAAGTGCGATAGAGGTTGAAAATGGATTCCCCTATTTCAATTTAATAAGTGCTTGTGCAATGGCTTGAAAGTTACAGACTGGGTCAAGTGACCTGTTTTTTCCACATGATCCAGAATTGCACTAGAACCTACAAGTCATGTTATCGTTCTTAATTTGATAGCCACGGGATAGCCGTTTTCTCATCTCTCAGCCTTTCTTATACCCACACTGACCTCAACGGTATCCAACCTGCTAAAAATATCAATACCCATTAGCTCATCACGCCAACAGTTCTCTTGGGTTGACTGAACCTACCTATCCGAAATCCCTGTTGCCAACTTCTTACTTCACAGAAGCAATGGAACAGTATCGTAAAGTGAAGTGAAGCAAACAAACTAGTCCTTTGGAATTGATGGACTTAACAAACAGCAGATATTGCCGTAAGCAGGAGATGGAAAAGCCCATGATCCATAACTTACTCACTCAGATATTTACTAGAGCATGGCAGTGAATGAAGGCAATACAGGAGACTCCCAATCCTATTCAGATTGGCAATGATCCAGTCAAGCATGAACTAACCAAGCATATTGGTTTCGATCACGTCTATCCGAAGTCAATAGAGCAATTTAGAGCGTAGCAGTATCTTTTGCTAATGAAATGAGATTGGATATGAATGTGGAATTCATTGAGTGGAGAGATGAACTAATCTATACTCTGGATGTCTTCCATTTCTCTGAAGATTTCGTTTACAACACAACATCAAACTCCAATTTCATGATTGGGGAGTGAAAAGCCATTAGGGCATGAAGACTGGAAAGCATAATTCTGCTAGTGGTCGCTAGCTCTTCGGGGAAGATTCCAAACAGTGTCAGCCGGGAGGCACAAGATGGCCATCAAGCCATCTGGCGTAGATCGGATAGTACCAAAATAAAATAAAATCCTATGACCCAAATTTAGTCTTGAGTCAACAGACGTGTGACCACTCTCGTACATTGCTGTTGATCTCTTAGGGTATTTCTTCAGATTAGAGATATGCGTCGTTCTTAACATTATGTGTTTTCTACATCTTCAGCCACACCATCTTCCAACTAACCATAGCTATTCCAACAAGGTAAGCATACACCATAAGGGAGCTATAGTCCCCACTCAACAGTTCCCTACATCGAGTGCGCATGCTCGACATGGATAGCCATAACAACTGCATGGCCATCGACAAGTCAGCACATGATGCTCACTCCTATGGATGGAGACCAGATAGGTTGTACCCTCATCTTACTTGTGTGCAACATTTATGGCCTTGCTATTCATCTAAGCATGGAAAATAGATTATCACATTTCACTGTATATTCATGCTGATCTCTTACGGGTCTTGTTCAGGAGTTAATGATGTTCCATAGTTCAGCTAAGAGACTTATTCTTTAGGTAACGATGTTCCATAATTATCATCGATCAGCCAATGCTATCCCACTGGCTGGTGACTATAGTATTATACCACTTCTAGTATTACCTATGTTGTTCTTTAATACTTTTGTGTGCCATCTAGTTAATCTTGAGTACAAACGATACATATTATGTAGCTTTCATCTGTGTTCTCCCTTTAGTTTTTGAGACCTGTTGCTACTAGTTAACCCAGTCCTACTATTTATGTTGTTTCCTACAGGCACTCATTACATAAATCTAACTATTAGTTGTCTTCCATGCATGTCAGATATAATTGCACACACTGATTTATCCACAAGAACCTCACGGAGCAATGTAACGGCCAACAAACTTGACGTCAATGATACCCAATATGATGTAACATGTAAAGGCAATTCTTCACAAGACTTGCAGAAAAGATGATGAATCCTATTCACCCCACAAGGTCCTTTCTCTAACTTGGCCCGTCATATAGGTACAACATGCATATAATGTCTTGGAGTGCATCTACTCTGTTGCAATGCCTTGTGCTTAGCCTGCTGATCTTGCATGTAAATATGGCATGCCTTCCTTTTTTCAGTACCTAATCCATTCATGATAACATGTTTTCAAATCCAAGTACTGTCATTCTAATCTATCGCAATGCCATCTGCTTAGTTTGGACATCATGCCTCTGAATATCTTATGCATTGTTATTCATCAGTATGTACTTCATCTGTCTACCATACCATGTTCCTTTTTTACATTGAAGTATTGTTCTACTGGTCTCTTGCAATGCCATCTTAGTTTCCCAATCATACACGCCTATGTTGCCTTAGTGTTTTTCCGTATGTATTCTGCCAGCATACAGTTTTACATTCAAGTAGTGTTTTTTACACTATTGTCCTATCGTATCCCTAGCTCTTACATCATTTTCCCTCTGTCCGGATTACATGTCGCAGAAATGGATAAAACTGGATGTATCTAGAACTGAAATACGCCTAGACCCATCCATTTATTTCCGAATGGACGGAATATATGTCAATATGTCATGCCTCTATTCTTCAGTACCTATTCCATCTCTGCTATAGCATGTTTTATAATTGAAGCACCATTCTTCTATATAAGGCATGCAAGGGGAAGACAGCTATGCTAGAATCTGGAGGGTTACAAACCAAGTCTTTGCAAAAGGTCCAAATGCTAGGAGATAATAAACCAAGTCCAGTTTTCATAGATACTGCTCCAGCATAGAGAACTCCAACTGATAATAAGCAGATTCTAGTGGCCAAAGAACTAGTCCGCTCTATTCCAACAAAATTATGTCAACTCCATTCTAAGAAGCGTGTGCGTATCCTCACATCATGAAATTTTATAGCATTATGTTCATATTTTCTACATGTTTCTTACCCATCTCTCTTTTAGAAAAATAAGGTTAAACTATAGAAGATTTCCTCCATTGGGATCGTATTCAAGGAAAGTATATTGCAGGAATTCTCTGTGCTCCAATGTTGATGTAAGTACCTGTTGTATATCACTGTATTTTTACATCCGCATGTATTTTGTTAATCGGCATGAATACAACCTTTATCTAATCTAAAATTAGTTGTAGCAAAATGTTAAAGGCGACAATGTTGATTTTTGTAACCAAAACTGCCTGGTAGTTTTGCATACTGAGGTGCATGAGTGTACTATCTCATATCATGCACATTACTGAATTGCAGTGCTGCTCTGGTTGCCCATTCATTCATTGTGTCAATGTTGCTTTCGTATTACCTTACCTGGCTGATGATAGCTGTGCCATATTGTTTTAATTTGGTTTAGGCTGGTGTGGTCTGGTTGCCCAAACATTCATTGTGTCAATGTTGCTTTCCTATAATCTGACCTGGCCAATGATAGCAATGCTAATGTCTTAATTTGGTACAGGCTACTGAAGATAAGAAGACAAACTTTGAAAATAGCAAGGCAACCCCATTGTTTCTTTCCAATAAATATAGGCCAGGTAATATGGAAATAACTCTTGATTAATCTGTTCGGTCTCCTCCTAATTTATTTTATGATGCAGTGGTCAAGACACTCTCCACTATCAATAATACAAGCCTGCCAAAATTGCCATCTGAATCTATTCAGTTTCCTCTGTCACGAATGCAACAGAAAAATGTATCTTTGTGAACCAATTAATGCCTGAAGCAATGATGGAAACGGTGGAGGAATCATAGGTGCACATTCATGTGCAACAACAACTGATCAATGTTTTCAGACACAGTGTAGCAAAGCTGCAATAACTTACCCACATGCTTATATGGGCGTCATCTGCGCTGAGGTTGGAGATTGTGACGTTCTAAATCATTAGGTTCTGTTCATTTATTTATGCTTGCATTAATCTTTGATGGCCTAGTGGATGTGATTTCCAGTAGTATATGCTGGATGTGCAACGTTTTTCCCTGTATGTTGTACCTTTGCTTGATCAGTTTTGGTCCTATGCATAATTGCTCATCATAATGGGCTCAAATTATCTAATTGGGCCTAAAGACATGTACGAATTTTAGTGGGCCCATTAAGTTAACGGGCCGTTACCAGGCCAAAAGTTAATGGTCATCCCTCTTACCTCCTGGGTCATTAACAAGCCAACATCGAAGTGGTCAATAGGTGGGCCCATTTGATTTCAGGGGCCATTAATAGGCCGATACTAAGGTCGGGCTACATATGGCCCAACTATACTTTGGGCCTTTAGCAGAACAAAAGAGACAGCGGGCTCGTACTGGACCATGAACAGCATGGGCCGCTAAGAGGCAGAAAGTCAGGTCGTACTATAAATGGCCCAACTGTGTTGTGGACCTTTTGCAGGCCGAAAGAGAAACCGGGCTGGTATTGGACCATGAAGAGCATGGGCCATTAAAACGCCAAAACTCAGGTCCGACTGCAAATGGCCCAACCCATTTATGGGCCGTCAACAGGCCAAAAGACACACCGGGCCGGATATTGGCCCAACACTTAAATCGGTCGCTAAAAGGCTGAAAGATGTACATTCTGAAAATTGGCCCATCCCTTGAATGGGCCGTTAACAGGCTGAAACCACATCGGGCTAATATTGAGCCCAAATATATAGCGGGTTGTTAATGGGCTCGAACTGACGATGGGCTGCAATGGTGTCAAATCATTAACGGGTCATTGACGGGCCAAATTGGCATGTCTCATATGGGCCGTGGGCTTAAATGGACCCGACACAAGTAGGCCTTATATGGGCCGGCCTACTAATTTTTACTGGCTGGCCTTTTTCACCGGAATGGGCCACTGTTGGGCCATGCCATGTGTCGACCTATCATAGGTGCCTCCTGTCCAGTGAGTGGATGACATCCTTGCCAACGCGGAGCTGACACGTCGTTCCGTCGCCAATGAGAATTTTACATGTGGAAAATCGGCATTGGTCCGGGTTGTTAACGGGTTATTGGATCCAAACCAGAACCCGATAGCTTAACGGCGACCTGGTATGGTGGATGCCACGTGTCGGTCACCGTTGACGGAAGCACTTCTATGACACGCGATTTATCGTCATGAAAGTGGACAATTTCGTGATGATAATTTTGGTCATGAAAGTGGAACACTTCTACGACAACACAGGTATCACTATCTTGGTTCTGTCATAAAATCATCATGGATGTACATGCATGACAGAAAATGTGACCTACTGTGACAAACACGTATCATCACGGAAGTGTATTTTTTTGTAGTGCATGACACCATGCCAAGGTTCATGAATTTCAGACAAGTTTTAAATTCATGAATTTCAGACAAGTTTTGGATTTACTAGAATTTAAAAACCAGGTATCTCAACATTTTGCTAGCAATCAACGGTGCGCTGGTGTTTGAAATTCATTCCCATTTCTTGCATGGGACCTAAGCATGCACCCAAGGACACAGATTTGATTTTTCAACCAGTTTATATGCACTGGAGCATGTGCATGTATTTCAAATTTGAATTATGCACATAAAATTCCAAGAAAACCTAGTTAATGTACAAAAATGTAACAAACAATCTCGAAAAATTCCAAAACTTAACACAACACTCCTGTTGTTCTATATTGACACTAGAAATTTATTGAAAGCAATAAGTGGCAATGGATATCGTTTCGTCCTCAAAGGTGGCACGTTCCCTACCGAAACTACCAGGCTTGTTGTGAGAAGCTCTGGTTTGTGAGAAGCTTGTACTCAAACCTACCCCAAATGGGACAAAATTTTCACCACGGCATGTTGATGTCGCTCCATGATACCGTGCCAAGTTTCATGAATTTCAGATGAGTTTTGTATTTACTAGAATTTAAAAACCAGGTATCTCAACGTTTTGACTACAATCAACAGTGCCCTGGTGTTTGAAATTCGTTCCCATTTCTTGCATGGGACCTAAGCATTCACCCAAGGACACAGATTTGATTTTTCAACCGGTTAATATGCACTAGAGCATGTGCATGTATTTGAAATTTTAATTATGCACGTAAAATGCCTAGGTAACCCAGCTAATGTATAAAAATATCCAAACGAACCCCGAAAATTTCCAAAACATAACACAACACTCCTGTTGTTCTATGTTGACACTAGAATTTTTTTTTAAAAGAAATAAGAGGCAACAGATATCGTTTTATCCCCAAAGGTGGCACGTTCCCTACCGATGCCACTAGGCTTGTTGTGAGAAGCTCTGGTTTGTGAGAAGCTTGTATCCAAACCTGCGGCAAATGGGAAAAAATTACCATGACATGTTGATGCCGCTCCATGATACCATGCAAAGTTTCATGAATTTCACACGAGTTTTTGATTTACTAGAATTTAAAACCAAGTATCTCAATGTTTTGACGGCAATCAACAGTGCCCTGTGTTTGAAGTTCATTCTCATTTCTTGCATGGAACCTAAACATGCACCCAAGGACACATAATTTATTTTTCAACCAATTTATATGCTCTGTGCATGTGCATTTATTTCGAATTTGAATTATGCACATAAAATGCCTGGAAAACCCAGTTATTGTATAAAAATGTCCAAAAGAACCCCAAAAAATTCCAAAACTTAACACAACACTCCTGTTGTTCTATGTTGACACTAGAAAATATTTGAAAGCAGTAAGAGGCAACAGGTATTGTTTCGTCCCCAAAGGTGCCGTGGTGTTCGAAATTCATCCCCATTTCTTGCATGGGACATAAGCAGATAAAAGGTCTACCAAGTCAAACACCATCCATTGCCGCTATGAGCCCATTATGTAATTCAAACCAAGATGGAAAATTAAGTAGATCACACATAGTTTATTATCACCAACCGTGTGAGATGTAGTAAAAAATATCCTGGAGCACCATCGGTGTATAGTATGCCTATGGCTTACGCGAGAAGGAGCATCGGCTAGAGTCGACAGCTGGCGTGTCAAGCACACTAGCTCGCTCCCCAAATACCCCCGCCTTTGCATCCCTCGCAGTCCCAAAAATATTACTGCCCTGTAATCTCGAAAATATCTACCGCCTAGAAGGTGTTAATCTTTGATAGCACACAATTACTATGTGCGGACCATGTGCGATGGCTGTTACTCCCGCTCTGCTTAAGTCCCTTGATTGAAATTTTTGGTAGCCCCGGCATTTTACTCCCACCTCTGCATCCCTCGCAATCTCAAAAATATCAGCTCGCCCTTGATCCAAATTTTCAGTAGCCCCGCCTTGTTACTCCTGCCTAGTAAAATTTTCAGTTGCCGTAGTATTTCCTCAAACACCACCTTGCCCCCCCTCCACACACACCACACACTCCTCTTCCCCAAAACCTCCGCTTACACTAACACACAGCACCCCTGAAACCATTGGTAGGTTGCCGCCATCGCCGGCGTGTAACGCCCTCGATGCAGCTATAGCTCCCACGTGTCGAGGCACGACTTAGAGACATAACCGCATTGAAAGCAATGTCGCAAGTTAGGCAATTATTACAACATCCCATGTAAAGCATAATAAAAAAAGTGGAGAAACATAGTTGGATTACACTCGCCACGTCACATCAGAGTACATAAACAACATCCATCATACAAACACTCATGGCCCGACTACGGCGCCAAAATAGAAGAAAACCCAACATGCGACAAGGCCCTGAATCAAACCCCAACTAGGCACCACTACTGATCGTCAGGAAAAGAGACATAATAACGCTGAGAGTCCTTGTCGAACTCCCACTTGAGCTCGTACTCGTCACCTGGAGCGGAATCACCCGGACCTGCATCTGGAGTTATAGTATCTGTGAGCCACAGGGACTCAGCAATCTCGCACCCTCGCGATCAAGACTATTTAAGCTTATAGGATTGGGTAAGGCAAATATAAGTGGAGCTACAGCAAGCGACTAGCATATATGGTGGCTAACTTATTCGCAAAAGAGAGCGAGAAGAGGAGGAAAAGCACGAGCGAGAAGCTAGAGGAACAACCTGCGCAAGCATTACTCCAACACCGTGTCCACTTCCCGGACACCGCCGAGAAGGGGCCATCACGGTAACACACACAGTTGATTCATTTTATTTAATTAAGGTTCAAGTTATCTACAACCGGACATTAACAAATTCCCATCTGCCCATAACCGCGGGCACGGCTTTCAAAAGTTCAATCCCTGCAGGGGAGTCCCAACTTAGCCCATGACAAGCTCTCACGGTCAACGAAGGAATAGACCTCCTCCCAAGACGTTCCGATCAGACTCGGTATCTCGGTAACTCAAGACACTTCGACAGGTTAAAACAAGACCAGCAACACCGCCCGAATGTGCCGACAAATCCCGATAGGAGCTACACATATCTCTTTCTCAGGGCACACTCAGATGAGACTAGCTACGAGTAAAACCAACCCTCAAGTTTCCCCGAGGTGGCCCCGCAGGCAGCTCAGTTCGGACCAACACTCAGAGGGAGCACTGGCCCGTGGGGGGCTAAAATAAGATGACCCTTGAGTCTGCAGAACCCAAGGGAAAGAAAAGGCTAGGTGGCAAATGGTAAAACCAAGGTTGGGCATTGCTGGAAAAGCTTTAATCAAGGCGAAATATCAAGGGGTTCCCATTATAACCCAACCGCGTAAGGAACACAAAATCCGGGAACATAACACCGATATGACGGAAACTAGGGCGGCAAGAGTGGAACAAAACACTAGGCGAGAGGCCGAGCCTTCCACCCTTTACCAATTATATAGATGCATTAAGATAACATGGCAATATAATGATATCCCCAACAAATAAATAAATGATGTTCCAACAAGGAACGGCCTCCAATCTTCACCTGCAACTAGCAACGCTATAAGAGGGGCTGAGCAAAGCGGTAACATAGCCAATCAACGGTTTGCTAGGACAAGGTGGGTTAGAGGTTTCACATGGCAATTGGGAGGCTGACAAGCAAAAGGTAGGCATCGTAGCATTGGCATAGCAAGAGCGAGCAAACTAGCATAGCATTTCGAGGGTATGATCATCTTGCCTGCACAGTCGTCAGAGTTGACTGGATCCTCACAAGCAAACTCAACGGGCTCCTCGGTTGCGAACTCGTCTCCCGGCTCTACCCAAACAAGACAAACAAGCAACAAGGATACAATCAACCACGTGCAAGAACAAGCAATATAATGAAATGATGATATGCTATGCGGGATGCGATGCGGGATGCAAAATGCAAGATATGACAGGAAATGCATGAACCTGGCCTCAACATGGAATTCCAATGGTGCCACTGGAAAGAGGGGATGAAATCGCTTGAAAACGATATAAAGATCATCGGAATCGGAGTTACGGTTTGGAAATGGCAAGCGTTTTAAGAATGACACCGGTCTGCGATTTACAGCAAGTAGGCATCTAAATGCAACGAAATGAACATGCTACAGCCACCAAACATGACAACAAAAGACATGGCAGCGATGCACACAAGATGCTTAACAAAATACTAGCACTGAGCCACGGCCAATTCATCCATTATGAGGTTCAAACAAGCATGGCAAAAACGCAAATGCAAAACAGATTCCAGACTTAGTGAGATTAACACTTGTCTGAAATTTCAGATCACGATGCCCTCTTCGGAGAAGCAAAACAACATGATACATGACCTGATTAAGACAAGTAAGAACATGGCATGGAGCTACTCAACAAGCTTAACAAAAGTCCCAAAGTGACCTGGGGCCAAAAGGGTTCAGAAAATATACTAACGGGCACACGAACATAGCTAAAAGACAATCAGTTTTCAGACTTTGTGAAAACTGAGGCATGCTGAAATTTAACTCACGAAGGCATGTAAACGAGCTCGATGCACTCACCACATTGCAACTCATGGAAACGAAAGTATACATCCATTAAGAAGGCACAAAATTCTAACTATACATGGCAAGAACAATGGCATAGCATGCATGGATCTACTACAATAGCTCCGGCAAAATCGCAAAAGAGTTAACGATCTGCCCAAATACACAACGATGCAAAAGTAGAGCTCGATTGAATCAAGCTAGGCTGCATGAAAGTAGCAAGTAAAGACATGGATGGATAGAGCATAACATTATTAACAAAAGTCCCTTACTGATCATGCTCAAAAGAGGCACGGATCAATAGGAAACGAGCTGAACATATGGCATCATGAACTAAAAATCCCACTTAGTGAAAACAACTAAGTCCATGAAAACAGATTTCCCGGGTGCCTCACTTTGCAAGCTTGCACAAGTCACCACACAAATCCTAAAAATGCATGGGTTGCACCTCTGGAAAGAAGAAAAAATGCTTAACAAAATATATCAAGGACTCACAGGCATATCAAGCACACAACAATCATGGCAAAAATGACAAAAGTCTATGATGAACTAACGGATCTGACATTTAACTCACGAAGCCTCCTTCTAGCAGCATTTCGGGCATCGAGATGAACTCAAATGAAAATGATGCAATGTAATGAAATGATGTACTCGTCGAGACGAACATTTTGATATACTATATGTCCAAAACGGAGTTACGGATGCGGAGATATCACTGGTCATAGATTGCATAAAATTTAAAGGGAGAGAGGAAAGTCAACCCTAGGGTTTATTTTCAGATCTGAGATCCGCACGGGTTACGAGGCCGCCGGAGAACACTGTAGCAGCTCGTCGGAGACTTGCCAGAAATGGCGGGGACGGCGGCTGGAGCAGCGGGGAGAGGCCGGGGCGGTGGTCCGGCTCACCGGAGAGGCGGCGCGCGGGGCAGCGGGGCGGCGCCGGCCCGCGGCGGCGAGGGGCGGCCAGAGCGGAGGCCGAGGTTGGGCAAGGTGGCGCCGGTGCCGGCCGGCGATGGGAGCGGCGGCGCGGCGGATCGGCATCGGAGGAGAAAGGCGCGGGCGGCGGCGCGCGAAGAGACAGGCTCGGGGGCCGGCTTCGGGCCTCCCGGGCCAGCTGGCGGCGGCGGCGGTTGGTGTGGCCGGCTGCCACGTGTCAGGCGGCGGGTGGCTGCGGGCGTCGGCGGACGTGTCCGGCTAGGCTCCGGACATGTCCGTCGGCGAGGATCTGTTTTTTTTTGCTAGGGTTGGACGGGGAAGATGATCCGAAAATGGAGGGGGGCTATATATAGGCATAAGTGGGGCTAGGAGAGTCCAAATGAGGTGCGGTTTTCGGCCACGCGATCGTGATCGAATGCTCTAGGACATGGAGCAGATTTTGGTGTGTTTTGGGCCAAAAGGGAGGGGTGTTGGGCTGCAACACACACGAGGCCTTTTCGGTCCCTCGGTTAACCGTTGGAGTATCAAACGAAGTCCAAATGGTACGAAACTTGACAGACGGTCTACCGGTAGTAAACCAAGGCCGCATGACAAGTCTCGGTCCAATCCGGAAACGTTTAATCCCCACACATGAAAGAAAGCTAGAAATGACCACCGGAGGAGAATGAAGCGCCGGAATGCAAAACGGACAACGGGGAAAATCCTCGAATGCATGAGATGAACACGTATGCAAATGCAATGCACACGATGACATGATATGAGATGCATGACAACGAAAACAACACACGGAGACAAAGACCCGAACCCGAGAAATAAATATAACTTAACGCCGGAAACGGCAAGAGTTGGAGTACAATTAGGGAAAGTTACATCCGGGGTGTTACACGGCGCCTCCATCCTCAACCTCTACATGTATGCCGGGGAGCTCAAGGAGCCAATGGCCAAAACTAGGTTTATCGTGGTCTTTTTTCCTGACGCCGGCGAGGTGGCTGCCGAGGTGTCCCCGTCGTCCTCTACGGGCTCGACCCGTCATCACCGGTCCCTCGATCCGCCTGCCGCCGCGCCCCTACGCTGGTTCGAGGACTTCCCCGTCCTCCCTCGGACCCGGCAGCAGATGAGGTCCTACCTTGGGGTCTAGCAGCAGCGGTGGGGGATGTGGGTCGAGGAGATTATAGATCGGGAGACCCACACCCGCCGGTGGCACAGTTGCTTCCACACGGCCGAGCTCGCGGCCATGGAGTACGACCACTGGCAGGTCTGCTACCATGCCATGGTGGCTAGGCTCAATTTCCCCTTCGGCACATGTCCGATGGACCTCGTTCCGCCGGAGCCAGGGGTGGTGAGCTCGACTATAGCGCTGGAGGACCGTGAGGCATGGGAGCGCATCAAGGCCGAGGCTCTCGACAAGGCCTACATGCAAGACCTCCGTTGGCAGCACCCGGAGCTTGTGGAGGCGGAGCGGGCGATCTTTGCCGGCGCAAAGGGCGCACAGGTTATCGCGCTCTCCTCTGATGAAGTTGTCAAAGGCGGCGGCGACGGCGGCGCGGAGGGCGTCGAGGTGGGCCCCGAGGACGAGGAGATCGATGTCGATGAGTGGAGGAGTGCCTTCCCTAATGACCCGGATGACGGCACCAGCCCGGACCCGTCTCACGACACACCGTACATGACAAGGAAGGATTGGATCGACCTCTACTTTGACCGAAAGTAGTTTACCTTAGTTTAAATTTATGTTTTATGTTCAGTTATGCAAAATTATCTATGTTTATGTTTTAGTGCATGCTACTTTTGGTTGAACCTTCTTTGAGCTTGATCAAATTGTAGTTTACAACATTAAGTTTAGGGGATCGACTAGAAAAGGCCAAAAAATGCTGGAGTATATATATATCCACTAAGGGTTTTAGTCCTTTAACTTTTTAAGGATTGGCTAGAGATAGCCTTATGACTTGTTTATTTCAGTTCTTCACAATGTGATGCTCTATATGTGAAACTATTTGCCGTGCAGTTCAATTTCATCAATAACAGTTTCAACAATACCACTATGAATTACGATATTTGGTTTCTGTTAAGGCTATTGCAGTTAACATACCTTTTCATTTTTTAACAATAACTAGTGTACTTTAGACCTGCACAATACAAGTTTGAATGACTATTTGCTTGTTTTTAAATGTTATGCCTAATGCAGTTAACACACCTTTCCACTTCTTGTTTTGCTTAACTAGCATGCTTAAGCCTGCACACTGAAGCTATCATTTGGAGATTATGTTTTCTACCATGGATATATTTGGTTCATGTTCATCCTGTTGTGCTTAACATGCCTTTATATGTACTCATACATGACAATATTGAGAACAATGTTGTTTTCCATCGAGGTTAGTTTCATCGCATTTCTTATATGTACTCAGTGTTCAGGATATCGATAGCTTGTACCATATAGCCTGGGGCTGATAAGGGATTAATCGTCGAGTCAGACATTTCGCTGAATATATCTGTAACCCATTTATCAGTAGGTTAACTAGGGCCATGTTTAATATATCTGAGGCTACATAAGAACATGCATTGTACTGAATGACTAAATATGCAATCCTAGGCTATGTAGCAATAGGGAAGAGTTTTACCTTAATGTTTTGATGATCTCTAGATATACATGTTAAAAAATCTTATATAATGGGATGGTGGGAGTGTTGTACTACATCATTTTTAAATTTTTCTTTAGCTTCTAATATTAACTTGGTGCTTTTAGGTACATATATCATTGCCAAAGATCCACACTTCGACCCTTTCTGCGTATGGGGCAATGATATATTCATGAACCAACATCAAATGAGGAAACTGATAAAGATTCTTATTAAAATGGGTCACAAAATGTCAATCGAACTATTTGTTTACACTTTATGCAAGACAACAGTGAACTGCAGGATGGTAAGTAAGAACCCTGTAGCCTTCTTTTTACTGCTCGTAATGAGTTTTGTTAGATGACAATGTCTGAATCTTTTTTCTTTTCAAGTGGATCCTAAAGAAGTTTACTCAAAATTACCTCTCAAACTACATGATTGGTAGCCGACCGTCACAAGAGGTTGGACTAGAGTCTTGTATGCCTTCTGCATCTAGGAGAGCATAATAGGGCCATTCCGCTTCACCTTATTCAGCAACCGGAATGTCTGTCACCTCTTTCTTTACCATCTGTAATAGTACAAGCATAGAAGCCTGGTTCATCATTCTTTATTTGGTTCTTATGTAATTCTAAAACATATGTACATGTGAATCGAATAATGCATTGGTTGTTTGAACCTGATGGATATGAATAAAGCGATAGCCAACTTTCAAGTTTAAATTAGGTACAATTTTGAATAGCAGCAATTAAATTAGGGCGAAATTACAGTGTGTAGGTCATTACGGCACACACGGTTAATAAAGCATAGCACGTGCGATATACATCATAATCTGACACGGTTCACAGAGAGGAAACGTGTGTAACAATGCGCATAGTTGCCGTTTGCAAAGCGTGTGTGATGTCAGACACTATCACATATGATGCAGGAAAACTAGATGTGTGTGATTGTCTACCTATCATACACGGTTTATAATCACAAACTGTTTGTGATGTGCCAGGCATCATAAAACTCCCGTGCCTGGAATCTTCCTAGAAAACTCCAATGCCCGGAATCTGCCTGGTTTTAGGTAAAACCACAAAACTCCAACTAAGACGGCAATGCGAGCACAAATGAGTACCAAGGATGAAGCGTAGGGGCGAGCGCCGCTTTTGTTATGTTCCCCTTTCCCTTCCTGTGTCGGAATGAAGTCAGCATGGGCCTGGAGGGGCGTGTATCGAACCATAACTTATTATCCATTATGCTATGCTTGTTGTTTCTGTGCTGTGTGGCTATTTTGCGTAAAGATAACTTAGCCTGGTGCATTTGGGGCGCCCTCCTCCTTACAAGGCGTTTACTTCCTCGTGTCCATCTTGACCTTGTGGTCTGCGATTGCTCAGGAACTGCAAAAAAATTCGTTAGGGAGTTTTGTCAAGAGATTTTCCATTCACCCAAGCCTTGACCCGGTGCCTTGTATCGCGATACCCGTGGAGCACGGATTAGGAGAGATGCACCAGCTTTCGGGCTCGAACGAGGGTGGCTCGTGAGGAGGCAGAGATAAGAAAAATGCTCGCGAGGGCACCTGCCTAATCCCCCTCGCGAGGTATATGAGAGAGAAAGAACATGAGTGAACCAGAGCCGTAAAATGCCGTAAGAGGCGAGGGAATCGAATCAGCAAGGAACACCAAAGGCAAACTTCGATTAAGGAAAAGCGAGCCAACTACGGAAAGCAAATAAAAAGCCGCGTCCGGCACCTAATCTAGTCTTCAAGTCTTCTCACTAGCGCGGAGCTAAGTGCTGCCACTAGCCGTGGGAGGGAGCCCCAGGGCCTCAGGCCGGCGCTCCTGTGACTCCGAGGTGTGTACAGCCCCACTCATTATTATGTGAGAGTGTCATGGGCGGCGATTCTTCATAGGCACCGGGCCTTCTTCACAGGCACCGGGCCTTCTTCACAGGCTTTGGGCCTTTCTTCACTGGCTCTGGGCCTTGCTTCACAGGCTCCGGTCATTACTTCATTGGCTCTTGGCCTTGATTCACAAGCTCTGGGCCTTGCTTCATGGGTAGAACCTATGGAGGTGCTGGATGTTCCTGGCATTCTGGATAGGTATCCCATCCTGCGTCTCCAGGCGCGCGACGCCAGGGCTGGAGACATGGACGACCCTGAATGGGCCCTCCCACATGGGTGAGAGCTTGTGCAGCCCTTCCCTAGAGAGGACCCGCCTCAGGACGAGGTCGCCCACCTCGAGCGCCCTGGAGCGGATGTTGCGGCAGTGGTATTTCCGCAGCGCCTGCTGGTACCTTGCCGCCCTCAGTGCAGCTTCGCGGCGATGTTCCTACCCTAGCACGAGGTCCATCCCCCATGTGCCGTCCTGCTGCATTTCGTCGAACACCAGGACCCGTGCGGAGTGATGGCTAACCTCGTGAGGAAGGACTACTTTAGCACCGTAGACAAGGAAGAATGGGGTCTCGCCCATTGGTTTGATGGCGGTGGTGCGGATAGACCATAACACGGACTGGAGCTCGTCGTGCCAGCCCCTGCCACAAGCCTCGAGCTTCTTCTTGAAGGTCCTAGTCTTGAGGCCTCTCAAGACCTCTGCACTGGTGCGTTTGGCCTGACCATTGGTCCCGGGGTGCGCCACCGAAGCGTAGCAGATCTACGTTCCAAGGTTAGCACAGGAGGTTTTGAAAAGGTTACTAGTGAACCGCGAGCCATTATCTGTGATGATGTGGTTGGGGACCACGAAGAGGCTCACGAGGCCCTTGATGAACTTGACGGCGGAGCCAGCTGGGATGGTATGGACAGCTTCCACTTCCGCCCACTTGGTGAACTTGTCGATGGCGACGTAGAGGTAACGGTAGCACCTAGGCACTAGAGGGAACGGGCCCATGATATCCTGCCCCCAGACCGCGAACGGCCATGTGAGCGGAATGGTCTGGAGGCCTTGACCCGGCTGATGAATTTGCTTGGCGTGGAACTGGCAGGCTTCGCAAGACTTCACCAGCTCAGTTGCATCTTGAGCATAGTGGGCCAGTAGAACCCACTGCGGAATACCTTGCCGACGAGGGTCCGTGATGAAGAGTGGTGCCCGTAGTCCCCACCGTGTATGTCAATTAGCAGCTCCTTCCCCTGGTCCCTGGAAATGCAGCACAAGGAAACGCTGTTTGGCCGCTTCCTGTGCAACTCAACATCCTGGATGAAGTACGTCATGGCTTGCCGAACCACACGCTCTGCATCTTCCTCCTTCTCTGGCAACGCCCCTTGCATCAGATATTCTTTGAATTCCTTGGTCCAGCATCCCTCCTGAGGTTCGAGCGCCAAGAGCAAGCGAGCTCCTGAGGTCAGGCCGTAGGCCGGGGCTCCTGAGGCAGGAGGCTGTGGGAGCTCCTCCCGAGGCTAAGCAGTGCTTGAAGGTGGCGGTATCACCGATGGCTTGAAGAGCCGTTCCTCAAAGACACCAGGCTCTTATGGCTGCCGCTTGGATGCTCTCTTGGCGATGTCGTCGGCTTCCTTGTTGAAGCTCTGGGGCACGTGTTGCAACTCCAGGCCCAAGAACTTCTTCTCCATCTTGCGCACCTCCGCAAGGTATGCCTCCATATGCTCGTCCTTCGGCTCGTATACTTTGTTGGTGAAGTTGACGAGGAGCTACGAATCGCCTCTAACAGTAAGGCGCTTCACCCCCAGAGCTGCTACGGTCTTTAGGCCATCTATGAGGCCTTCGTATTCCGGGATGTTGTTGGAGACCTTCTCGCCCTGCTGAAAGCAGAGCTGCACGGCGTAGTAGAGCTTATCCTTAGTGGCCGAGATGAGTACAGCTCCAGCCCCCGCGCCCTGGTGCATGAAGGCGCCATCGTAGTACAGGACCCAACCATCTAATGCCTCACTACCTAGCGAGGTGGACCGGTCTTCGCCTACTTCAAGTGTCGCGACGTCCGTCCATTCCACCACAAAATCAGCGAGCACGGCTCCCTTGATGACCCCGGTAGTGCTAAACTCTAACTGGAATGCTTGTAGCTCGATGTTCCACTCGCCGACCCTCCCGGCAGAATTGGGGCTCCTGAGCACCCTCTCTAATGGGTAGGCTGAGACAACCTTGATGGGGTGCCCCTGGAAGTAGTGTCGTAGCTTGCGCGAGGCCAGCAAGAGTGCAAGCAGAAGCTTCTAAGGCATGGGATATCGCGCCCTCGCATCTCACAGCACGGTGCTGATGAAATACACCGGGTGTTCGATGAGGGCTACTGTGGTGTGTGCGCTTGTGTCCTGCAGAAGTTGAGACGCCTCGTGAGGTGACGTTGCTCCTGACGCCTGATCGTTTGCGGGAATTTTGGCGGCATCGTCCTTTTGAGCTTGGTCTTCTGTCGATGCTGCCATGGCTCTTGCAGTGCCTTCCTGATCTTGTATTGCCTCAGTCGTAGCCCAGTGCAGCGCGCCCTTGGATTGGTGCTCCTCCTGAACCGCCATCAGTGCTGCACTGGCGGAGTACGGGGTAGCAGCGAGGTAGAGTACTAGGGGCTCGAGGGGCCGTGGTGCCACCATCATCGGAGGGATGGTCAGGTATCTCTTGATGTCTTGAAAATCTCAGTCGGCCTCCTGGATCCACTCGAATGGGCCCTTCTTCGTCATCAGCTTGAAGAAGGGTAGGGCGCGTTCCCCTAACTTGGAGATGAAGCGTCCCAATGCAGTTACCCCGCCATCCAGCTTCTGCATCTCCCTAAGGGTATGCGGCGGGCTCATGTCCTCTATGGCCTTGATCTTCTCTGGATTCGCCTCAATCCCTCTGTGGGACACGAGGAAGCCCAGCAGCTTGCTGGAAGGGACGCCGAACAAGCACTTCTCCGGGTTAAGCCGCAAGTTCACTTGGTGCCGGCTCTCGAAGGTCTCCTCCAGGTCTTGAATCAAGGTCCTCGCCTCCCGAGACTTCACCACAATGTCGTCGACGTAGGCCTCTGTGTTTCTCCTGAGCTGCCACCCTAAGGAGATGTGCATCAGTCGCTAAAAGGTTGCTCCCGCATTGTGCAATGCAAAAGGCATGCAAGTGTAGCAGTACACTCCACACGGGGTCAGGAAGGCTATCTTCTTCACATCTTCTATCGCCATCTTGAACTGGTGATATCCTGAGAACGCATCCAGCAAGCACAACAGGTCGCACTCGGTGGTGGAGTCGACGATCTGATCGATGCGCGGGGGCGGGAACGGATCTTGGGGGCAGGCCTTGTTAAGGTTGGTAAAGTCAACGCACATCCGTTCCTTCCCGCCTTTCTTTGCTACTATGACGGGGTTCGCCAGCCATTTGGGATACCGAACCTCGCGAATGGCGCCCACCGCCTCCAGCTTTAGGGTCTCTTGGATGATGAAGGCCTGCCTCTCATTGGGTTGTCGTCTCGCCCGCTTCTTCACAAGGCATACATTGTGGCATACCCTTAAGTGATGCTGGATAACTTCCCTTGGAACTCCTACGTGCTCATTGGGCTCCCACGCGAATATATCCTTGTTTGTGCGCAAGAACTTCACCAATGCTCCCTCTTGACCTTGATCGAGGCTGCAACCTATGGTAAAGGTGGCTCCTGAGGGACCGTCCTCATTGACTCATACCTGCTTAGTTTCCTCCTTGTCTTGTGTGAACAATTGCTTCTTCTTGGTCGGTACGGGTCCCTTGGGCTCGCCGACGCGGTTGCGCCACCGCGGCGGTTTTGAGGGCGAGCCTGAGTGCCGCCAGAGCCTCCTTGGCGTTCCCTTTGACAGTGAGCACGCCCTTGCTCCCGGGCATCTTCATGAGGTTGTAGGCCGGATGAGTCGCTGCCATGAACTGGGCCAGAGCTGGGTACCCGAGAATGGTGT
Organism: Triticum urartu; assembly: GCF_003073215.2. Classification (NCBI taxonomy): domain Eukaryota; kingdom Viridiplantae; phylum Streptophyta; class Magnoliopsida; order Poales; family Poaceae; genus Triticum; species Triticum urartu. The sequence continues at coordinate 228,532,285 of NC_053025.1, forward strand.
TGTACGGGAGGATGATGCGGGCGATGTTGAAGTCGACCAGCTTGGTGCGGTAGTTGTCGCGTGTGCCGAAGGTGACGGGAAGGCGGATCTATCCCAGAGAGCTGGCAGTGTCACCACCAACTCCTGAGAAAGGCTTGCTGAGGCTGAGCCGCTCGAGTGGTACGTGAAGAAGGCTGAAGGCTTCCACGGAGAGCAAGTTGAGGCCAGCACCGCCGTTGATGAGGGTCTTGGTAACAACCACATTGCAGATGGTCTGTGTCGGTGCCAAAACCGGTGGATCTTGGGTAGGGGGTCCCGAACTGTGGGTCTAAGGCGGATGGTAACAGGAGGCGGGGGACACAATGTTTACCCAGGTTCGGGCCCTCTCGATGGAGGTAATACCCTACTTCCTGCTTGATTGATCTTAATGATATGAGTATTACAAGAGTTGATCTACCACGAGATCGTAGAGGCTAAACCCTAGAAGCTAGCCTATGATTATGATTGTTCTTGTCCTACGGACTAAACCCTTCTGTTTATATAGACACCGGAGGGGGCTAGGGTTACACAGAGTCGGTTACAAGGGAGGAGATCTACATATCCGAATTGCCAAGCTTGCCTTCCACGCAAAGGAGAGTCCCACCTGGACACGGGACAAAGTCTTCAATCTTGTATCTTCATAGTCCAACAGTCCGGCCAAAGTATATAGTCTGGCAATCCGAGGACCCCCTAATCCAGGACTCCCTCAGTAGCCCCCGAACAAGGCTTCAATGACGATGAGTCGAACGCGCAGATTGTCTTCGGCATTGCAAGGCGGGTTCTTCTCCAAATCCTGAGTATGAGTAGTGTCCGGCTTCCCATAAATGTTGTCTTCCTCGGCTTCTATGCTTTAATAATGGCTATCTTCCATGTGTCAAGCAAATGTGAGAAGTCGGGGCAATTTTACATTTGCCACCCTAACCTTGTGAGTAAATCACCTATTTAAAGAGTCGGGGATCCTCAGATCAGATCACACCATCCTCCCACAGCGAGTATCCATCAGAGTGCTCCCGGAAAAGCCCATCCTATCATGGCCGGCCATCGAAGCTCCTCCTCTCGCTCCCGTAGCGCTAAGCCAGGAAATTGGGAGAAGTGTTCCATCCCTCACAGCCAATTAGTAGAGTTGCAGACCTAGGGGTTTCTCCCTCCTACGTATATGGTCCCCGTCCGAGCCGGACTAGCCACTTATAATGACGGGGAGCAAGGGGAGAGGTTCCCCAACCCGTCCATGAGGGAGCGGGTATGCCTTGTCCCTTACTTATTGAGGGGACTTGGATTTCCAATCCATCCGTTCCTCTGCGAGCTCCTAGAGTTCTACAGCCTCCAGCTGCATAACTTTACTCCCGCCTCCATATTACACATCGCCGGCTACATCGCATTTTGCGAGCTGTTTCTGGGCTACGAAGCTCATTTCGAGCTATGGAAAAGGCCATTCTGCCTCGTACCCCGTACACAGAAGGAGTCAATATATCAAGTGGGCGGAGCCGAAATATGGCGCATCGCCGGGACCGGCTACCTGTTTGGTACCCCGAAGAAGACATCCGAAGACTGGCCTTCGGAGTGGTTTTATATGGAGGACGTCCCTCTTACAGACCTTATTCGGATGGGCCTTCCTGAGTTCAATAATGCCCCTTTGAAGAAACGCCGCAGCTGGCGTCCTCGGAGCCCCCAGGAGGAAGATAATAGAGAGGTCCTTTACCTGATGGGAAGGATAGAAACGCTAGCCAAATCAGGACTGACAATAATCGAGGTTATGTCAATATGTATAATGCGGGGGGTGCAGCCACTTCAGTATCGGGGAAAACCCATATGGCACTTCAATGGAGAAGACGATGCCACCCGCTGCAGCCATAAAGGCCCGGACTCCGCCACCGCTCTAGCGAAAGTACTGTCCGATTTATACAAAGGAGAGGAAGAGGAGTTCATCCGTATTAAGCCACGGGATGGAGTCTCCATGTACAACACCCCAAACTGGGTGAGCTGCTACCTTTCACTCCAGATCTTCCCGCATTCTTCGTTATAAGTATTTACCTTGCTATTTCATAGCAGGAACTGCGAAAAGCTGGGAGGGAGGTCCATAGCCCGTCTCCACAGCCAGAGGACCCTGACCGGGCCCTCGACCCCGGACTCGAAGAAGATCCTGACATATTCGTGGAACTCATTGACAGGATGTTCTATCAGTTGAGCTGCGACAGTGCCTTGGTGGCTATCATAGTCGATTATCCGGGCCTGCTCCCTGCATCGCATATAAGTAAAAGCGGAGTCCCAACTTCCGAGAAGGATACCTTTTTTGCACTTCACCCATCACACACATATGGTGTCCTACAGGGAAGGCCCTCGGGACGCCACGCCGAACCCGCAGTGACTCAGCAGCAAGGGGCACCAAAATCGAATAGGCTTAAAAGGAAGGCGGTCAGGACTAAGACGCCGTCGTAGAGGTATGAAAAAACCCTGCTCCGTGGTTTGTCGTCTTTAAAATATATTAACGTCAATGGTTCCTGGCAGAAAAAATGCTCGCCGGACCGTGCCTGGAGAGCCTGCCGGCCATGCCTCCACCAGCCGGACTCCAGAGCCGGACTTAGGGGCAGATGCTAACGTGGGGACGACACCGGATGTTCCTCCTACAGAGGATGCAGATAGGCTGTCCGCTACGAATTCCCAAGTGGAGAGTGCCATCAATCACAGGCGCCGCCGGGCCGTACTCCGCGACCCTGGTTTCTCTGAAGAGGCGTTTGATGCCTTCAACTCAGGAGACGTGTACATCCGAGCTGCTCAAAATGGTCTTGCCAGCGCCACGGACCAGTATGTAAAGGATATACATGTAAGAAAATCTGATAATTATATATATCAGTAGCCCCTGAGACTTGAAACAGTTGACGCAACTGATTAAGGATCATTATTTGTGTAGGCTCTTATGGAGAAGAATACCTAGTTGTCTCAAGAGCTGGAGGAGCGCAACGCCTAGCTGCGGGCCACAGTTTCCGCAATGAAGGAGTCCACGAAGGCCCCATCTGGTAACACTTGCTTCTATCGAATAGAAGGATATGTACCAGTTAGTATTCGACATGTATGCAAATCTAACAATAGATTCTACAGGGGACCCCAGAGTGAAACCGGAGGTCGTGCGAGGGGATGAGCAACATGCTTGACGACAGCTAGAGGTTGGCGAGCGTGTGTTTACGCGGGTTAGGCAGGAGAAAAATGATCTCCAAGATGCCCATACCCAGCTGGACGTTAAACTGAAAGACATACGGGCCCAGCTAGCTGACTCCGTAAAGGAGAATAAAAGGCTTCGACGCGGCATTTTTAGTAAGTGTTGTGAGGCGGTTTTATTTTCGGCGCGGAGTGCTATGTCCGGATCAATAGCCAGAGTGATTATTCCATTGGGCCTGGGCATTTTGAGCTTCATGTATCCGTAATGGGGTATATCTTGGAAGATCGCGAATGCCTCCCGCCCTAAAAGGGCGTGGTATCCGCTACTAAACAGGGCCACTTGGAATGTGATTTCTTCGGACCTATAATTATCCGGCGTGCCGAATACCACATCTAGTGTGATTTTTCTTGCACATCGTGCCTCCCGACTAGGGATGATTCCTCTGAAGGTCGTGCTGCTTTGCTCAATGCGGCTCTTGTCTATTTCCATCTTGCTAAGAGTTTCCTCATAGATGAGGTTAAATCCGCTGCCACCGTCCATGAGCACTTTAGTAAGCTAGAAGCCGTCCACAATTGGACAAAGGACCGAAGCAGCTGGTGCTCGGGCTGTTCGGAATTGAGGTTCGTCACAAGCATTGAAGGTTATGGCCGTGTCGTTCCATGGATTTATTGCTGCAATGTGGCAGACTTCGGCAAGGCAGCGGAGTGTTCACTTGCGCCTACTATTTGAGGCGAAGGTCTCGAAAAATGTCAATACTATACTGTTATTTTCCACGGGATGGTGCTCTGTTGTATTGTTGGTGAGGATATCCTCACCGGTCTTGGCCACCTGCTAGAGTATCCAACATGATCTAAGGATGTGTGTTGGCATGGTATCCGCTGTACTGTGAATTTTGCATGGCCCATTGAGCCATCCCTCCAATACAGTTCCACGCCCTGTAGTGGGCTTTGGTTTCTTTGTAATTGGATCGGGTGACTTACGAGAGTACACCCTTTTAGTTCGGACGGGGGTTTTAGTGAGAGCCGGAGGGTCCCAGAATTTTGTTTGGGTTTTTCCAGGTGCTTTCCCTCGCACAGTACTTCCGTACTATGGCCGCCAAGTCAGCGGAGTGTGCTATGTCACGGCGACTTATGACGTTGAGGATTCCCTTATCCATGCAATTTTTGCAAAAGAATGAAATTGTGTCTTCGTCGCGTCATTCCTTGACCTTGCTCATTACAAGGAGGAATCTGGCCCAATAGTGATGTACTGTCTCTTGGGGTTCTTGTCTAATGTGGGAAAGATCACTTGAATCTGGGTGGGTGGGCAGATTTAGGTCCGAACCCTGACCCGATCTAAGGCCCAGGGGCGAAGGAGTTTCCGAGCTTAACAGTTCGGGCTCCGCGATGTTGCCCAATAGTCCTGGCCCGCTGTCTAATTCTAGGTTCGAAGCTTGGGCCATGTCCTCCCATGGACGGGTATCCGGCTCAGAGAGCTCAGAAATCCGGACATAGTTTGTCCTCAGAATAGAGGAAGAATCGCTACATTGCTCCTCCACCACCGCTATCTGATGGGTGACCGGCCGAGAGTTAATCTCCCTTTGCTCAGGTTTAAGCCCGATCCGATCATAGTCCGTAGCAACTCCCAAGGCGGCGATGCGATCCAAGAGCTCGTTCAAGGAAGAGAGCTCTATTGGATCCATCTGCTCGGCGAATACCGAGCCGACGTGGAGGCTATTTTTGATGACCCGAGAAGTCATCGTCGGCGCGACGGCCGAACGGGCGGTCATGACGAAGCCGCCTAGTTGGAGGGTTTGGCCTACAGCCAGGGCTCCCCCCGAGGTGATCTTGTCCTTGACAACAAGACGAGCCATCTAGCCTTATTGTGACGGCACAGTGGAACTCTCAATGAAAGCACCAATGTTGGTGTCAAAACCGGCAGTTCTCGGGTAGGTGGTCCCAAACTTTGCGTCTAAGGCAGATGGTAACAGGAGGGGGGACACAATGTTTACCTAGGTTCGGGCCCTCTCGATGGAGGTAATACCCTACTTCCTACTTGATTGATCTTGATGATATGATTATTACAAGAGTTGATCTACCACGAGATCGTAGCGGCTAAACCCTAGAAGCTAGCCTATGATTATGATTGTTGTTGTCCTACGGACTAAACCCTCTGGTTTATATAGACACCGGAGGGGGCTAGGGTTACACAGAGTCGGTTACAATGGAGGAGATCTACATATCGGAATTGCCAAGCTTGCCTTCCACGCAAAGGAGAGTCCCATCCGGACACGGGACAAAGTATTCAATCTTGTATCTTCATAGTCCAACAGTCCGGTCAAAGTATACAGTCTGGCAATCCGAGGACCCCTAATCCAAGACTCCCTCAGTGGGGGTGCAGAGCATTGGGAGCATGCCCAAGCCGGCAGTGGAGTCGAGGTGGTCCTCTGAGCCGAAGGTGAGGTCGGCCTCCGGCGCAGCCCAGCCTGGCGGAGCCCCTGGGCGCTTGGAAGCGGCTCCAATCTAGCAGAGGAACAGCTTGACATGGCGATCTGAAGGCGGTGCTTGAGAGCCGCCTAGTGGGGCCATGACTGCATGGTGCGCTGGTACCGCGTAGCGAGCAGTGAAGAGGTCGCGGAGTTCCCCCCAGGATGTCACCGTGGATCCAGGGAGGTTGAGCAGCCAGGCGCGTGGCTCGCCGGCGAGGGCCATGGGGAGCCAGTTGACCATGACCTTGTCGTCACCCCTGGCCTCGAGGACGGCCTCCTCGTATGCCAACAGGAACGGGTCTGCTGCGACGTCATAGCGCGGCGGCATCACCGGCCTGAACTTGGGTGGCCATCGCACCTGCCACAGGACAGAGGCCAGGGCTCGGAGCCCCCTGGCCCCGTCGTCAGCACTGGCCGCTCGAGCGAGTGGCAAGGCACCTGCCATGAGGATGAAGAGCGGTGGCGCGGAGCGCAGGCCGGTGGATAGGAGCTACGGTGCACCCCTACCTGGCGCACCAAATGTTGAATCACGGGTTCCGGTAGACCCTTGAGGTTCGAACTCTAGGGTGCGTGCGAAGTTCTTTCCCTCCTACCGATCTATGCCCTAGCTCGCTAAGGTCTTGCGGACGAACTCGACGCACTCACAACGCAAAGAGACAAGGTTTATACTAGTTCGGGCCACCGATGTGGTGTAATACCCTACTCCAGTGAGGTGGTGGTGGATTGCCTCTTGGGCTGATGATGTACAGTACAAAGGGGAAGAACAGCCTCCTGAGGTTGAGGTGTTCTTATGCTTGATGTTCTAAGGCTTGGCCTTTGATCAGACCGGCCGAGATCCCCCCTTTGGTGGTGGCTAGTCCTACTTATATAGGCCCTGGTCCTCTCCCCAAATATTTAGCGGGAAGGGAGCCAACAATGGCGGCCAGTTTGTAAGGGGACAACTAGTACAAGCTATCCTGACAAAAGGTGGTCTTCGCCTGTCAAAGGTTCTTGTGGTGACGCCGTCCTGGGTTCCATGGTGACCTCCGTCCTGCCGTCCTTCTGGTCTTGGTCTTGTTGCACCGATATGGAGACCTTTACCTGATGTCTCGGTACTCCGCGCCTGCGCTTGCCTCCTTAGCACCAAAGAGGAAACAAGGACGCTGTGCCCGTTGGCGCCCGCCTGGTGTCGATCGTCATGGCTCACATCACGAGAGCCTCGCGAGGTTCGCCCCGCCTTGATATCTCCGCTCCTCACGAGGCAGCCAGGTGAGGCCGCTCCTAAGGAGGTCTTGCATCGCCCGCCTCGCGAGGCTTGGCCCCTCTTGAGGGTCTTGAACGCCTTGTTGATGATGATGGGTCGTACAGACCTGCCAGCACAGCCACGCCATGTGCCGCAGGCAGGCAAGCTGGGGACCCCCGTTCCCATAGCACCGACAATTGCCACTGCGTCCGCAAGTGCGGTGGGGAGGTAGAGACTGAGTGTTCCCTCCACCCACGGCTTCTTGGACAAGCTCGTGAGGATGTTGTTGATGATGCCCATCCCCGGCATTTCCCGCTCCTGCCCCGGGGGACACAACAATGGCACTGCATGCGTCGGTCGTGTCAACCACGGCACCCGCCTCACCCAACACCACCGCGGCGTCTACAGTGCCCGCGGCTACATGTGAGGCAGCTTTCGAAGAGGATGGGCGTGTGGTCACGCCAGGTTTCCTCTTGGGTGCCATGGATGGAGAAGATGATGGTGAAGATCGACGCGCCGTTCCCAACTTTTGGTTTGCACAAGCGATTCCCCCTACCTGGCACGCCAACGATGTCGTGGGTGGACACGATCACCAATGGGGCCATAGGACGCTTTGAGGTTCGGCAGGGGGCAAGTCACGTTGCACAAAGAGTGGAGGCCATGAAGAAGTACAATGATGATGAAACTACTGGTTTTTTCCTTGGCTCCGGCTGCCGAGAAGTGTAAAACCCTACTCCTGCTTGGGTGGATTGGATGTTGGAACACGAGGGCACACATCGCTCAAACCCGGCAAGACGGCCTCAGGGTAGCTGCTATGAGAGTAAAAGTGTGAGAGGGTCTGAATCCTTCTCTAGGTTGCCTTGGGCCTCATTTATAGCTCAAGGGGAAACCACAGTGGCAAAACATACATTATCTTGTGATTTGATAGCCAACAGTGCTATCAAACCTAACTCTGGCACTTAGGTAAAAATGCCATGAATGCTACCTTAGGTGGCGTGCGGGGGGTGCATCCTCGGCAAGCTTCCATCGCCGCTTAGCCATCTTCTGCCTGTCTTCTTGACACGCCTCTAGACGGGTGTCAAATGGGTGTGATTTGTCCTCTAGTAAACTGCCACGTGCATAGTGAGAGCCACTTAACCATCTGGGAGGCTCGCCACCGCATCGACAAGTGACTAACGTCGTGATGTGGTGGAGTGGTGGAGCGGTGGTAGCTGGCTTGTGACTGTCAGGGGCAGGGCTTGCTGGGCCTTCTTGGAGGGGCGCGCGCTTCAGTCTCCGGTCGCCCTGGAGGCGTGGTTGGCCTGGTTTGGCTTCACTCATGTTTGTTGTATTGACTTTGCTGGCCTCGCCTGGCCAGCAAAGGACCCTCCCGTTAGGATCTTTTCCTTGTATGTTGACTTGGTCTTCTTGATATGCTCCTCGATCTCACCAAGAGCGGTTTCTTTGGCTTGCACTTGCATTATATGTTGGTGTTGAATGCATGACCGTTAGCATGCATGTGTATAAGTCTGGTCAACAAACACATATGTTTGTTGCATAGACACATCACGACTACTACGTGGTAGGACAAGTGGCTAAAGGAGGCCTCACCCTCCTTGCTGGCATGCCCAGTCAAGTAGAAGAATCCTCGGGCGATTATGAGGCCCTGAAGATCTATGAATCCTTTACATCCAATACTGAATGCAAGTAGGCTCTCTAGGAAGTTAATTTTATACGGCAAGTACCAGCTCAGGGCGCGTGGATAGACACACGAATCACCGATGATCATAAAGGATATCCGAGGTCCACCCTGAACAGGTGCCCTGCCATAATGGTCCTTGACCCTATTATGGGCAACTGCCGCCTTTGGAAAGTGCTCATGGACAGAGGCAGTAGCTTAGACCTAATATACACAGATACTGTGGATAGTTTGCAAGTTGATAAATCGCGCATCAAACAGAGTCGTACCACCCTTAAAGGCATTGACCAGGACAAGAAGCACGTTGAAGTGGAAAAATCACCTTGAATGTCGTCTTCGGAACGCTTGATAATTACCGATCTGAATAAATAACGTTCCATATTTCCCCTTCCAAGAGTAGGTATCATGCCCTCCTGGGGCGGGACGCCTTTCCAAGGTTCTAAGCAGTCTCACACTATGGCTATATGAAGCTTAAAATGACAGGCCCCAACGGGATCATTACCATCTCGAGCGACCCCTACAAAGCCAAAAAACAAAACGACATCCCCCCCCCCCCTAGAATCCCTATCCGAAGCCCTCGCGACTGAGGAACTAACATCACTACGAACAGAAGTTAGTCGAGACGACATCATCCTTGACAAGCGGCCGAAGTCGACCTCATTAAAGCCGGCAGATGACATAGTCAAGTTTCAAGGACACCCCATGGACCCAGCTAAAATGCGTCGATTGGAAAAATCTCGAGCCAGACATTGTTAAGTTCCTACACAATTTTCGTAGGGAAAAATGGGGTATTTCTGCCTGGCATCCTTCGGATATGCCAAGAATACCCTACAGACTCTCCGAGCACAACTCGAATATCTTAAAGGGATACAAGCCCATAAAGCAAGCACTAAAGCGCTTCTTCGAGCCCAAGCGTCAAGCAATGAGAGAGGATCTGGCCAAAGTCCTTGAGGCTGGATTCATATGAGACATAAAACACCCCGACTGGCTTGCTAATCTAGTCATGGTACCAAAGAAGGACAGGTCCTCGTGCCTATGCGTCGATTTCAAAGACCTCAATAAGGCTTTCCCCAAGGACCCTTTCCCATTACCACACATTGACTAGATCGTGGATACCACAGCCGGGCACGATTCTCTATGCTTTCTAGATTGCCTACTTAGGAACGGTATTTATCATGCCCTACGGGCTGTTTTGCTTCAACAAAATGCCCTTTTGGCTGAAGAATGCTGCTAGTGCATGATCCAAACATGCTTTGAAAAACACATCGGAAAGACCATCGAGGCCTACGTCGATGATGTGGTTGTCAAAGCTAAACACATCGGCAGTTGGTCGACCACCTCTGCGATACATTTTTCCAGCCTACGGGAATATCAAATTAAAATATACCTGAAAAATGTCAGGACCCCGATTCCAAGTCACATCGATCTATCCGGTAACACCTCATATCACTTTGCGGCCTCACACACGGTATTCCCACGGGTGTCGCCTTACCATGGCCCGGGACCTCGTTTGCGCCTTTTGGCTCACGTATATGATAGTGTCGCTAGCATCCATATGACAGTGAACCCGGGCCGACATGGCTAGTCGTGAACCCAAAACGGCACTAACCTATGGGGACATGCATACATAAATCACATCGAGCATGTCGGTCAGCAGCGTGTGAATCCAGGCTGTAGCACTGGGCTAACAGGACTCCGGTAACCCGTCTGTAGCAGGCTAGGCAAGACTCTGGATGTCACCGCATGACATTTCCCCGAAGGGACAGACACAGGAATGAAGTGAAACACATGCCGGCTAGTCAAGTGTCCTGAGTAGTAGTGCTGGGCTAGCAGGACTCCGGTGAACCGGGCTGTAACGGACTACTATGGCTCATGGAAGCACTAGCCAACATTTCCACATAAGAGAGGCTGCCAAGGATAAACAACTAGCTTGTTGGATCCCACACATACCAAGCATTTCAATCATACACACAATATGCTCGATATGTGTAAATACAACATGGCATCACAACAAAACTCTACAACTCAAAGTACTTTATTTAAAGGCTCCGGAGAGACATACATAACATGTTCATACAGGTAGGGGTCACATGACTCGACACTCAAGTCATACAAGCATACAAGCACATGCGGAAGCAAACTAGTCTAAGTACAGACACTAGAAAGAAAGTAGTCCTTTACCGCGGACGCGGCTATTCGAATAGATGATGTTAACCCTGCAGGGGTGTACTTCTTCCCACACGCTCTCACCACTTACCGTGGTTACACGACATGTACTCGGCAACCTTCAAGCGGAAGCCCAACGAGGGTGTCGGCCACGGCCTACCTAAACACTCAAGTCTCTAGTCCAGGTTTATTGCCTATCCAGGTTCCATCCGCAGGGAGTCCGGCCGAGGTTTCGACATACGACCCCAAACGATGTGTACAGGGTTCCCGAGACACCAAATGGGTGACTCAGTACACCGTGCCACGGTGTATCTACCGCATCATAGCCCACCCCTAGGGTCAGCGCTATGCACGGCCGCCAATACATAACCTATAAACATCAGAAACTAGTTGCAACTCCTGGACAGAGTACTAGGGTAGTTAAGAAGCCGAGAGGGTCAATTAAGGATCCCAATGCATGGTAGTAACTGATTCTTGAATCACACATACATATCTCAGTTCTTAAGGACGGCCTCAATGAAACAACCCACCATGTACTCCTACATGGCCTCTCATCGATACCTTTACCAAAACATGTTCAACACATCCCTCACATTACTGACGTAATCATTTCACTCTAGGCCATCACCCAGATGAACCAGACCTGACACAACTCTAAGCATAGCAGGCATAGCAAGGTAGGAAACACATGCATGGCTCAATCAACTCCTACACATGCTAGTGGGTTTCATCTAGTTACTGTGGCAATGACAGGTCATGCAGAGGATAAGGGTTCAACTACCGCAGCACACAGTAGTTTGAAACGTTGTTGTCTTAAATGCAGTAAATGAGAGCAGGAGCAAGAACATGGGATTGTATCGATATGATCAATGGGGCTGCTTGCCTGATGGAGTAGTAGTAGGGTACTGCCCTTCAGTTGGATACTGAGAATATCCTCGGAGGCAGAACCTACCATGAAAGACACCACAGAACACAATCATCACATGGCAATATGCAACAATATGATGCATGCTATGACATGGCAATATGAGGTGTCCTGGCTAATGCATTGTGAAACAAGTTGATTTGAGTCCATTTGAATCAAAGGTTCAAATGAAAGCTAATGTTATAAAGTCATATAAGTGCTTTTGCTTGTTTCACCTAAACAGCAAGGTTAAAATATTCTGTCATGCATGAAACCATTACAGATGGAAAGATTGAATTTTTCTGATCAAATTTCATATATAGATCTTTGCATTTGGAGTCACAGATTAAAAGTTATGAATTTTTGAAGTTTGTGCTATTTTCTGGAATTTCCTGTATAAGAATAATTCCGGTAATTGAATTAATGCATCAGCATTGCGTCAGGGTGACGTCAGCGGTCAACGTAGCTGGTCCAGGTCAAACCTGACCAATGCGAGCCGCGTGTTAGTAGTTATTTAAACTAACTAAATTTAGTTAGTGCTAATCTAAGTTAACTAGCAGAGCGGCCCCACTTGTCATAGGCTCAAGAGGGTGTCAACCTGGGCCCACACGGGGTCAACCAGGGTCAAACTCGCCGGCATTTAGCCGCCAGCGAGGCCAGACGCGGCGGGGCAGTGTGGGTTTCGTGCTCCGGCAACCAAATGGGTGGCGGAGGGCATCTACGCGTAGCTGGGAGCAAGCCGCATCGTTTGGTGGCAGTGTTGGGGCTCGGGGTGGCCGGAAACGTCGTTGGCGACGAGCTGTGCGGCTGCCGGAGCTCGGGTGAGGTCGAACCCAGGGCTACTGGGCACGGGGAGGCAGGTGGAGTGGTGCTACGGGTTCCTGCGAGTGTGGTGAGTGTGTTAGACGCGGTGGTGTGGCCGGTGGGTGTCCGGAGTCACGTCGGCGACGAGCTCGGCGGCGGCGGGTGCGGGTGAGCATGGTGCAGTGCACACGGTGCATGGGAGAGGTAACGGAGAGGGGGAGGATAAAGCAGGGCTCACGATGATCGCAACAGGCGTCGAAGCGGGCTCGGGGAAGGCTGGAGCTGAGCGGGGCAACGATGGCGATCTCGGCGACCGGAGTTGGGGAAGACAGAGTCAGCGGTGACTCCAGAGCGGGCGATCGCTCGGGGCTCGGCCTGCTCGACATGGATGAGGACGACGGAGCTGTTGGACTTGGCAGCGCGACACGGGGACGACGGCGGACGCGTGTTTCACGGTGGCACGGGCGTGACAACGTCGGCCATGGTGCGGGAGAGCGAGGGAGAGGAGCTGGGGAGGAAGGGGTGTGTCTGCGAGCTCGGGGGGAGTGGGCGATCCACCCAGGCCAGTAGAACGGTGAGGGGAGGAAGCAGGGCGGCGGGCGGCTGCGTGGCGCGCACTGGTGCCGACATCGAGCACCTGCCTGCCTGCCTGGCCGAGTCAAGCAGCTCGCTGGAGCGGTTGCTGGGCTGGGCTGGCTACGTGGGCCTGCTAGGTGAGCGCCAGGTAAGTCCTCTGCTCTTTGCTTTTTGTTTTTCTTTTTTAATTGTTCCTGTTCTATGTATTGAAATAGTAAAAATACTATTCCATTTAGGAAAAACCTAAAAATATTCAGAGGCACATTTGAAAATATTCTCAACAGCCTAAAAATACCTTAAAGATTATTTGGGCATTTTAAAATATTTATAGGATTTAAATTGGCCAAATGCAAATACTTATGGCTTGGTGCAAAATCCAGAGTGGCCTCCAAAAATATGAAACCATTTTTGGCAGAGGGTTTAGCCAGGACGAAAGATGGTGAACATTTATGAAGGGCATTTTGGGTTCATTGAAAATAATTTTAGTAAACCCTAGTTGTTTCCAGGGGGTGCTGGGGGTTCTGCAATCCCCATTTCAGTTTTCTGGAAAGGTAGACATAATGCAACACTCTAATGCATGAACTAGCTAGGGTGTGACAACTCACCCCCACTCAAAAGAATCTTGTCCCGAGATTTAGGATCCGTTGGAAAGAAGGTGTGGTTCTCGAGTCGAAGACGATCCTCCCTTTCCCAAGTGGCTTCTTTTTCAGAGTGGTGTGACCATTGAACCTTGAGAAATTTGATGTTATGGCGTCGAGTGGTACGCTCGGCTTGATTAAGGATACGAATGGGGTATTCCCCATATGTGAGATTATCTTGGAGATCAAGCATTTCGTGGTCCACTCCATGGATAGGATCCACGAAGCAACGCCTGAGTTGAGAAACGTGGAAGACATCGTGAACTCTGGAAAGATGCGGAGGTAGTTCCAATTAGTAGGCAACTTCTCCTCGTTTGGCAAGAATGTGAAAGGGACCAATGTAACGAGGAGCCAATTTGCCTTTGATACCAAAACGATGGGTTCCCTTTAAAGGAGTAACCCGAAGGTAAGCCTTCTCGCCGACTTCATAAGTCATGAGCTTATGTTTGCGGTCATATTGGCTCTTTTGATGAGATTGGGTTGTTTTCAATTTCTCATGAATAACACGAACCTGCTCTTCTGCTTCCTAAATCATATCCGGGGCAAAGAGTTGTCTTTCCCCGATTTTTGACCAGTTAAGAGGCGTTCGACATTTTCGTCCATACAGAACTTCAAAAGGAGCTTTACCCAAGCTAGCTTGATAACTATTGTTATAAGCGAACTCCGCGAATGGAAGGCATTTCTCCCATTCCATACCGAAAGAGATGACAGAAGCTCAGAGCATATCCTACAGAATTCGATTGACTCGCTCTACCTGACCACTTGATTGGGGGTGGAAGGCGGTGCTAAAGGAGAGACGAGTTCCCATAGCATTTTGGAAACTTTCCTAAAATCGAGAGGTGAAGAGACTCCCATGATCTGAGTTAATTTCCAATGGGACACCATGAAGAGACACTATTCAAGAGATGTATAGGTCAGCTAGCTGGCTAGCGGTGCTACTCTCACGAATAGGTAGGAAGTGGGCTACTTTGGAAAGACGATCGACAATGACGAAGATAGCATTATTCCCTCTCTTGGTCCTGGGAAACCCGGTAATGAATTCCATAATGATTTTGTCTCATTTCCATTCAGGAATAGCCAAAGGTTGAAGGGTGCCAGCAGGCCGTTGATGCTCTGCTTTAACACGACTATAGACGTCGCAACTAGCAATGTATTGAGCAATTTATCTCTTCATCCTAGTCCACCAAAACCTCTGGCGTAGGTCTTTATACATTTTAGTACTACCGGGATGAATGGTGAGAGGGGATTCATGAGCTTCCTTAAGGATCAGTTGCCGTAGTTGTTGTTTCTTGGGAACCACTAGGCGGTTCTCAAAGAAGACAACACCTTGATCGTTCACAGAGAAACACGTAACAGCTCCGCTAGCAATGTTCTGCTTGATCCGAGATATCCCCTTGTCATACCGCTGGGCGGTTATGATCTGATCCATAAGGGTCGGTTTCACCACCAAGGTAGATAGGAATCCTTGAGGAACAATGTGAAGATTAAGCTTCCAAAATTCCTCGTGGAGAAGTGGTTGACTTTGTTGTAACATCAGGTTGTTACAATAAGATTTATGACTTAGCGCATCAGCCATGACATTGGCTTTTCCCGGGGTGTAAGTTATTCCTAAGTCGTAATCCGAGATCAACTCGACCCAACGTCTTTGCCTGATATTCAAATCCGGTTGGGTGAAGATATATTCCAAGCTTTGGTGATCGGTGAAGATCTCGCAACGATTAACGAGAAGGTAATGTCGCCAAGTTTTAAGAGCATGGACTACAACTGCAAGCTCTAGATCATGTGTGGAATAGTTTTCCTCATATGGGTGTAACTGTCGTGAAGCATAGGCAATTACCTAACGACCTTGCATGAGTATGCAACATAGTCCTTGTCGCGAGGCGTCGCAATAGATGGTAAAGTCCTTGGAGAAATTTGGTGGTACCAGTACGGGAGCACATGTCAGGCGTCTTTTCAGTTCCTGGAAGCTGAACTCGCACTGTGGGGTCCACTCGAACTTTTTATCTTTCTTGAGGAGTTCAGTTAGAGGTTTAGCAACCATGGAGAAATTCTCGACGAAGCGGCGGCAATAGCTCGCTAAGCCAAGGAAGCTCCGAACTTGCTTGACCGTTTCAGGTGGAGTCCAATCAAGGACGGCTTGAACTCGCTCGGGATTGACAGCAATACCCTTGCCAGAGATTACATGGCCTAGGTAGGTCACTTTTGGCTACCAAAATTCACACTTGGAGAATTTGGCATAAAGGCGATGCTCTCGAAGTTTCGTCAATACCAGCCTTAGATGTTCGGCATGTTCTTCCTCATTCTTGGAGTAGATGAGTATATCGTCAAGGTATACCACAACGAATTTATCCAAATACTCCATGAAGATCGGGTTCATTAACCGAGAGACGGTGGCTGGGGCATTGGTTAAACCGAAGGACATGACGGTGTACTCGTATTGGCCATAGCGAGTAACAAAGGCCATTTTGGGAATGTCCCCATTTTTGATTTTGATTTGATGGTAGCCCAACCTCAAATCCCTTTTGGAAAATACTGAGGATCCAGTGAGCTGATCATACAGATCGTTGATCCTGGGGAGCGGATACTTGTTCTTGATAGTGACCAAGTTGACAGGTCGGTAATCTACAACCATCCGATCCGTTCCATCCTTCTTCTTGATGAAGAGGATGGGGAAAGCCCAAGGAGAAGAACTAGGATGGATGAAACCCTTTTTCAAGGACTCATCGAGTTGATTCTTAAGCTTGGCTAGTTCTAAGGGTGCCATCTTATAGGGTCTTCTAGAAATTGGGACGGTTCCTAGAACAAGGTCTGTCACGAACTCGACATCCCTGTCAGGTGGAACACCTGGCAGTTCTTCTGGAAAGACATCCGGGAAGTCTCGGACTACCAGAATATCTTCAAGGTCTGGAAGGGGGTTGGAATTTAGGGAGTAAAGCTGGCGCTTGGCCACTCGAATTAAGACACTGACTGTCTTGCCCGATGGGTGAGTAAGTTGAACGGTTCTAGTGGCACAATCAATCTTAGCATAATGAGCTGACATCCAGTCCATACCCAAGATGATGTTTATGTCCGAGGACTTGAGAGCTATTAAAGATGCAAGGAAGACAAGTCTATCGACAAGGATTTCATTCCCATAGCTTACTGCTGGTTAGGGCGAGGCGCCTCAAAGGATGGCCTCGGGGTGAACCTGGGTGGCAGCGCTGTGTTTGGAATCCACACCCGGCGCTTCTAAGATCCAGAGCCGGATGAAGAACCAAAATCATGGGAGTGCTTGCGTGAAGCGTCATAGTCAGTCTGACCTGTCTGAGCACTGATGGCCTTATTGACCAGCTTCTGGAAGGAGGTGCACTCGTGCAGACGAAGATCACGATGAAGCTCGGGGCTAAGTCCCTTGCAGAACCTTGCCTGTTTCTTAGCGTCGGTGGATACCTCTTCAGGAGCATAACGTGCCAAATTCCCAAACTCACGGCTGTATGCATCCACAGTCAGTCTGCCTTGGGTGAAATTGTAGAACTCTTCCCTCTTATGATCCATGAGACCTTCCGGGATGTGATGCTCACGGAAAGCCTCACTGAATTCAGCCCAAGTAGTGATTTGGCCGACCGGGCGCATAGCCTCAAAGTTTTCCCACCAAAGGCTAGCAGGGCCCTCGAGGTGATAGGCAGCGTAGGTAACCTTATCAGCTTTGGCTACGTTGGCAGAATGTAGCTTATGGGTGATGCTGCGAAGCCAATCATCCGCATCGAGGGGCTCGACAGAATGATTAAACTTTGGTGGGTACATCTTGATAAAGTCATTGATTGACACCAAGTCGTTCCGCTGATGACGTGCAGTGTTCTGCTCAATCCGCTCCAGCAAGCGGTTAGTCTAACGCTTGTTTCTTTCTGCCTCCAGCATAACTTCGGCCAGAGAAGGCGGGTGAGGCAGATTCCCATCCCTAGCTGCACTGGCTTCCCCCTGCTCCGGGGCAGCAGGGTTGCTGCGGGTGTTGACCATCCTAGGAAAAACAAGACAATGGTTTAGACAAGGATGGCACAATCTTGGCAAGGAAGTGAGGAATGTAATGGCTAACATGGAATTCTGAGATGTTCATTGCACGACATGGTAATATAGAAACTGCTATATATATACCATCGGTCATATACACCATACATAGTTTAGTACAAGCCCAGGCTAGAGTACAACTACGGTGAAAGACGCTACATCTCATCGGAGGCATTCCAAGATCCTATACATTATTTTCTCCACCTCCGGAGTGTGATACACACCAAGTCGTATCCCATGGGTCACGCAGGACTATGGATAATACAACTATTACAGCACTAGTGAAACTACTACTAGCTCAGACAGCTCTGTAGTAATCCTCATAAAAGTCACCACCAAAACCTGGAAGCGGAACATGATCATCTGGGAACAGACGGTCCTGTGGAGCTTGCGGGCCATAGGGACTCGGATGTGCCCTTGGCCCAACAAACGGTGGCAGCCGGGGACTACGAGGAGGGGTGATGCCTCCTACATCACGCCAGTCCATACAATCTGGCAACCCAGACCACACGGGGTACAGGTCCCTCATGTCCATGTATCCGGCCTGCACGGCAGGTGCAAACCGTGTCAAAGTGGCCCAGTGGTCAGAACGAGAGTTGAAGAGCTCCATTCACAAGGCACGATTTTTACGGTCCTTGTCCTCGAGCATCTCGGCAGTGGTGCGGAGTAGTGAATCCTCATGTGTAGAGTCATAGTACAAGGCCTAATAGTACCCCTGTGCCCGAGGGAGTGAGGCTGGCATGTAGCAGAAATCGGTTTCTGCAGCAAGGCAGTTCTGGCTCGAATGATAGTCATCATTGAGTAAGTCGCGTCCTGCATGGACATCTCGATAGTGACCCCAAGTCCATAAGAGCAGTGAAGGGGTTCAGTGGCTCCAGGATAAGAGGGGTATATCATGACAGTACAAAGGTATTGGCTCTGATTGAAGTCTCGGAACTGCTCCTCGACGGTATACTCCGGATACCATCGATAGCTTGTCTTTACCATCACTCGGACCAGCATGGCCGTGTGACCGAGTACATAGAGGCACCGAGTCAGACGAACCACTTGGTTCTGGGAACGGGTGGCCATATGAAAGCACAGAATAATGCAAAGACATTAGTATTTTCTAGGAGGAAACGGACAGCATAACGGTTGTAAATGCTCAGAAAAAGATTTGAGACATTCACAATAGTTTGCAAAACCACTCAACAACATCATATCAAGGTTCTGGTTCAACTGACAACATACTAAAAGTACTAGAAACTAAACTGAGGCTTGAACCCACAATCCTATAAGTTGCTACGGATTAGTAACACGTGAACCCTATAGAGAGAAGAGAGCCTAGTCCTTAACCCACATAGAATGAGAAGAGAATGACTCAGATAAGAGGGCATAAGGTAAAGTAGTAAAAGAGCCTTACGTTCCCTCCCACAATCAATTCCCCTACATATAAGTAAAGCATTTCTAGACTCGACATCGACCAGTTTGGCTCAACAAACCTACAGGCAGTCCGACTCTGATGCCAACGCTGTCAGGACCCCGATTCTAGGTCACATCGATCTAGCCGGTAACACCTCATATCACTTTGCGGCCTCACGCACACTATTCCCATGGGTGTCGCCTTACCATGGCCCGGGACCGTTTGCACCTTTTGGCTCACGTATATGATAGTGTCGCTAGCATCCATATGATAGAGAACCCGGGCCGACATGGCTGGTCGTGAACCCAAAGCGACACTAACCTATGGGGACAGGCATACATGAATCACATCGAGCATGTCGGTCAGCAGCGTGTGAATCCGGGCTGTAGCACTGGGCTAACAGGACTCCGAGAACCCGGGCTGTAGTAGGCTAGGAAGGACTCCGGATGTCACCGCGTGACATTTCCCCGAAGGGACAGACATAGGAACGAAGTGAAACACATGCCGGCCAGTCAAGTGTCCTGAGCAGTAGTGATGGGCTAGCAGGACTCAAGTGAACTGGGCTGTAGCGGACTACTATGGCTCATGGAAGCACTAGACTACATTTCCCCATAAGAGAGGCTGCCAAGGATAAACAACTAGATTCTCGGATCCCACACATACCAAGCATTTCAATTGTACACACAATATGCTCGATATGTGTAAATACAACATGGCATCACAACAAAACTCTACAACTTAAAGTACTTTATTTAAACGCTCCGGAGAGCCATACATAACATGTTCATACAGGTAGGGGTCACATGACCCGACAGTCAAGTCATACAAGCATACAAGCACATGCAGAAGCAAACTAGTCTGAGTACAGACACTAAAAAGAAGGCTTGACGAAGCCTGTCTATCTACATAGGGCCTTCCATGGCCAGAATCACCACCTGGGTGGCAAGTCACTCATCGACATCGAGGTCTACGTACAACCCGTCGGAGGGGGCGGTGTTGTCGTCTGGAAACAGTAATTAAAGCAACATGAATACAAAGGTACTCAGCAACTCTTACAACAGATCCTACTATACATGCTCATTATCAAGAAGGTGGTGGAGTTATTGCAGCAAGCCAGCTTTGACTCTTGGCTAAGCTATCCTACGAGACACCACTTGTAAAATAGTTTTCGCACACGAGTCCACTGACCACCAAAACAATACTCCACCGTGGATCCTCCCTCGTCAACCTACGAGAGGGCCATCCACAGTACTCACACTTATCTTGAGTCTTTTAGTAGTAACCATTAACTTGTCTATGAACTGTATAGGCAACCAAGTAGTCCTTTACCACAGACGCAGCTATTCGAATAGATGATGTTAACCCTGCAGGGGTGTACTTCTACACACACGCTCTCACCACTTACCGTCATTTACAAGACATGTACTCGGCAACCTTCAAGCGAAAACCCAACGAGGGTGTCGGCCACGGCCTACCTAAACACTCAAGTGTCTAGTCCAGGTTTAACGCCTATCTGGGTTCCATCCGCAGGGAGTCCGGCCGAGGTTTCCACATACGGCCCCGAACGATGTGTATAGGGTTCCCGAGACACCAAACGGGTGACTCGGTACACCGTGCCACGGTGTATCTACCGCATCATAGCCCACCCCTAGGGTCAGCGCTACGCACGGCCGCCAACACATAACCTATAAACATCAGAAACTAGTTGCAACTCCTGGACAGAGTACTAGGGTGGTTAAGAAGCCGAGAGGGTCAATTAAGGATCCCAATGCATGGTAGTAACCGATTCTTGAATCACACATACATATCTCAGTTCTTAAGGATGACCTCAATGAAACAACCCACCGTGTACTCCTACATGGCCTCTCATCGATACCTTTACCAAAACATGTTCAACACATCCCTCACATTACCCAACGTAATCATTTCACTCTAGCCCATCACCCATATGAACCAGACCTGACACAACTCTAAGCATAGCAGGCATAGCAAGGTAGGAAACACATACATGGCTCAATCAACTCCTACACATGCTAGTGGGTTACATCTAGTTATGTGGCAATGACAGGTCATGCAGAGGATAAGGGTTCAACTACCGCAGCACACAACAGTTTGAAACGTTGTTGTCTTACATGCAGTAAATGAGAGCAGGAGCGAGAACATGGGATTGTATCGATATGATCAATGGGGCTGCTTGCCTGATGGAGTAGTAGTAGGGTACTGCCCTTTAGTTGGATACTCGAGAATATCCTCGGAGGCAGAACCTACCACGAAAGACACCACAGAACACAATCATTACATGGCAATATGCAACAATATGATGCATGTTATGACATGGAAATATGAGGTGTCCTGGCTAATGCATTGTGAAACAAGTTGGTTTGAGTCCATTTGAACCAAAGGTTCAAATGGAAGCTTATGTTATTAAGTCATATAAGTGCTTTTGCTTGTTTCACCTAAACAGCAGGGTTCAAATGTTCTGTCATGCATGAAACCATTACAGATGGAAAGATTGAATTTTTTTGATCAAATTTCATATATAGATCTTTGCATTTGGAGTTACAGATTAAAAGTTATGAATTTTTGAAGCTTGTAGTATTTTCTGGAATTTCCTGTATAAGAATAATTCCAGTAATTGAATTAATGCGTCAGCATTGCGTTAGGGTGACGTCAGCGATCAACGGAGCCGGTCCAGGTCAAACCTGACCAATGGGACCCGCGTGTCAGTAGTTATTTAAACTAACTAATTTAGTTAGTGTTAATCTAAGTTAATTAGCAGAGCGGCCCCACATGTCATAGGCTCAGGAGGGAGTCAACCTGGGCCCACACGGGGTCAACCAGGGTCAAACTCGCCGGGTTTTAGCCACCGGCGAGGTTTTGTGCTCCGGCGACCAAATGGGTTGCGGAGGGCATCTACGCGTAGCTGGGAGCAAGCCCCATCGTTTGGTGGCAGTGGTGGAGCTCGGGGTGGCCGGAAACGTCGCCGGCGACGAGTTGTGTGGCTGTCGGAGCTCGGGTGAGGTCGAACCCGGGGCTACGGGGCACGGCGAGGCGCGTGGAGTGGTGCTACGGGTTCCTATGAGTGCGGTGAGTGTGTTAGACGCGGTGGTGTGGCCGGTGGGTGGCCGGAGTCACGTAGGCGCCGAGCTCGGCGGCGGCGGGTGCGGGTGAGCATGGTGCGGTGCACACGGTGCATGGGAGAGGTAACAGAGAGGGGGAGGATGGAACAAGGCTCACGGCGATTGCAGCAGGTGTCGAAGCGGGCTCGGGGAAGGCCGGAGCTGAACGGGGCGACGCTGGCAATCTCGGCGGCCGGAGTTGGGGAAGACGGAGTCAGCGGCGACTCCAGAGCGGGCGAGCGCTTGGGGCTCGGCCTGCTCGACGTGGACGACGACGGCGGAGCTGTTGGACTTGGCAGTGCGACACGGGGACGACGGCGGATGCGTGTTTCACGGTGGCGCGGGCGCGACAGCGTCGGCCATGGTGCGGGAGAGCGAGGGAGAGGAGCTGGGGAGGAAGGGGTGTGTCTGCGATCTCATGGGAGGAGTGGGTGATCCACCCAGGCCAGCAGAACGGCGAGGGGAGGAAGCAGGGCGGCGGGCAGCTGCGTGGCGCGCGCTGGTGCCGGCGTCGAGCACCTGCCTGCCTGCCTGGCCGAGTCAAGCAGCTTGCTGGAGCGGTTGCTGGGCTGGGCCGGCTTGGTGGGCCTGCTAGGTGAGCGCCAGGTAAGTCCTCTGCTCTCTGCTTTTTGTTTTTCTTTTTTATTTGTTCCTGTTCTGTGTTTTGAAATAGTAAAAATACTATTCCATTTAGGAAAAACCTGAGAATATTCAAAGGCACATTTGAAAATATTCTCAACAGCCTAAAAATACCTTCAAGATTATTTGGGCATTTTAAAATATTTATAGGATTTAAATTGCCCAAATGCAAATACTTACGGCTTGGTGCAAAAATCCAGAGTGGCCTCCAAAAATATGAAACCATTTTTGGCAGAGGGTTTAGCCAGGACCAAAGATGGTAAACATTTATGAAGGGCATTTTGGGTTCATTGAAAATAATTTTAGTAAACCATAGTTGTTTCTAGGGGGGTGCTGGGGGTTCTGCCATCCCCATTTCAGTTTTCTGGAAAGGTAGACATGATGCAACACTCTAATGCATGAGCTAGCTAGGGTGTGACAAAAAATGTGTCTTTAGCGCACCAGCAGGCAAGCTCCTTGGTGTCATTGTCTCTAGCTGGGGAATCGAAGCCAACCCGGCACAAATACGAGCCTTGGACCCATTAGAGTTGCCAACCGGGCTCAGTCATGTTCAAAAACTAGAAGGCTGCATGGCGGCACTAAGTCACTTCATCTCAAGACTAGGGGAAAAAGCCTTACCTCAGTATAGGCTACTGAAACAAACAAAGACTTTCAAATGGACCAAGGAATTGGCGGCCCCATAAGACATTAAAGCACTCGTTGCCAAAAATCCCATCTTGGCAGCACCAGGCACATGTGAGCGATGATATTGTATATATCAGCCACAAACTAGGTGGTCAACAGTACTCATGGTCAAATGAAACATGGAGGACCACAAGTTTCAAGTCCAAAAGCTTGTTTATTAAGTCTCTGAGGTATTAACCCTGTGCAAGACACACTACCTGCACTATCAGAAGATATCCTATGCCGTCTTTATGGTATCACAAAAACTTCTGCACTACTTCCAATAGTGCTCGGTAACCATGGCATATGACATCCCCTTAAGCCACATAGTTAATAACCGGGATGTGACGGGGCGTATAGCCAAGTGGGCCATGTAGCTCCTACCCTTTGAAATAACATACCGGCCATGCCGACCTATTAAATCTCAAGTATTGGCAGACTTCATAGCTGAATGGACAGAGGCCGAACTCCCTAGATAATATAGCACATATTCACACTGGACCATGTACTTTGACGATAAAAAAAATGCTTACTGGGATAGGGGTTGGAGTAGTTCTTACGTCGCCATCAGGTGATAGGATTCAATATGTGTTACAAATTTTGTACACCGACTCCAATAGTGCGGCCCAATACAAAGCCCTCTTACACGAACTCTAGATAGTAGTCTCAATGGGCGTCTAATGCCTCGAGGTCTGATGAGACTCCAACCTTGCCATCTGCCAGGTAAATGGCGAGTTCAACGCAAAAGACCCGAGGATGACAGCTTATACGAATGTTGTTTAAAAATCTCGGCCAGGTTCGACGGGCTCAAATTTCATCACATCCCCTGAGATAGTAACAAGGCCGCCGATATCCTCGTCCGACTGAGCGCCAAGAGGGACATGGTCCCTGCAAACACCTTCCTCGAATAGCTTTTTAAGCCATTCATAGTCTGGCAGGACGACTAAGAAACGCCAGAGTCAAACGACGTAAGGCAATCTGCCCCACTCGAGGACAACATGGAACATGATTTAATGGGTGGATCGTCCATCCAGGAAACGACTTCGACACACGAGGTTATGGAAGTCATTGCACCTTGGACCGGGCCACTCCTCACATACCTAATCCGCAAGGGGCTCCCCAAACACCAAACCAACCCACATCGGATTATAAGGCAGTCACTAGTACAACGAGGTGCTATACAAACGGTTTTTAACCCCTTTCCGCGACGGCATTTGGAACCGTCGCCTAGTGAGTGACGGCGATAGGGGGGTCCTTCCCACACGACCCAGAAACCGTCGGGGATATGCCCTCCTGGCACAGACGCTCGACAAAATGAGGTCGTGTGCGATCGACGAGTGCTCAAATACGGAAATACGTACAGTATATCTAAAAATATAATTATACAGGCAAAATTGTTTCCGGTCGCAAGTACATCCCACACAGTAAGTCCCCGCTAAACGTTTCTGTTCATATGTATATCCCACACAGTCGCTCCAAGGAAAATGTTTCCGTTTACAGGTACATCACACACAATTTTCCCCATTAAATCATTTGTGATAGCGTTGCCATTGCACACGATATTAACAATTTTATCATTTGCGTTATTGAATGCATCACACATGGTGCATTGAAGAAACTATGTGGCACAGGCTGTCCAGCACACATAGTTTTTATGTGGTAAACGTTTGTGCAAGGTGGCCTAACGCAAACAATTTTCAAGTGCAGGTCGTGTGTGATTTTTCATTGATCCAACACGGTTTATTCATAGAAACTGTGTGCGTCGCCTGAGGTCATCACCCACGGTATTTTTTCAATAACTATTTGCAATAGCAGAACCCAATTAGCAGGCTAATTCGCCATTAGCAGGCTAATTCGCCATTAGCAGGCTAATTGCCCTATTATTAATAATCCATTTATTAATCTAATTGACATTCATATTAAGCACATAATATATTTCGTTTCCATATTAAGGAAGCAGAATTTCATATTTGTAATACTCAGAGTACAACATGATATAGCTTAGCACTCAGTTGCCCCATTACACAACTGCACCAGCACCAAGTTTCACATGCAACATGTAGAACATTTTGAAATTAGCATCATAGACGGTATGTAGACAGATGCATCTCATCTAGAAAACTGCTGAAGCGGAGGGTGAATATTGAGCCTTCATTCATGTTGATGTTCTTTGCAACTTTAGGCCAGTGCCTGTGGATGATTGACCGTCCATCCTTCGTCTTCTTCAGGAACACTTCAATATTGAACTGTGGGTGTTGTATAAAAACCTTCCTCGCTTGCTGACCATAGAGGTGGTTTGAGAGGTAATCATCAGTGAACTGCTTTGAACAGGCCTGAAAACAAGAATGTGGATAAATATCCTCTCTATATTGGAAATGGGGCAAAGGAATAGAAAAGGCAAGGTATAATAGTTAGTACCATTTTATAGTGAATTGATGTCTCCTTCATTGTGCAGACAAAGATCTTGTTGTTTTTTGTCGCTAATTCTTTATCCTAACAATCTTTTTGAGTTTCTTGACTTGATTGATATTCATGGGAAACTCATTCCCCATATGCAAAAAGGGTCGAACAGTGGGTCAAAACCTCTGACAGCAGGACCGACATGTGCAAGACCAAATTGTTAAAAACCTAAATATTAGAATGGTTCCTGCAATTGCACAATAATGTACTATTAGACAACAAACCAGGCACGTGCTAACCTCGATTGTAAACCTCAATATTTCCCATTGTTTCCCTGTAACACATATAAGGTAGTTAATCATCAGGTTAAGTAAGGGTTCGCATGCTATCAGTAAATTATGTTGATGAAAAATAAGCACATTGCAGATTCATCAGATTAATTCAAGTCACATGGAAAACCCATTTATCCAAACCAAGCATGATTAAGAACTAGGAAATATAGCACTTGTATATGTTTCTATTAAGTGCAGCCAAATTCGATTTATTCCTTACATGCACAACAATACAAAATTCTAGCCACGACAATTGGACATCGCATTGGAGAATTGAACCAAGCAGTTAACAAAACACCATAACAAATGAACCAAACATTAACTGAGCACCACATTGCACAATATAACATACTCCTAATAGAAGATCAGACAGTTAACCAAACCAAGCATGATTAACAACTTGGAAATATAGCAATTGTCTTTGTTTCTCATGTATTTACTACAGCCAAATTCAATTTATTCCTCACATGGTATACAATAACAGAATGCACCCACAACTATTGAACATCACATTGCAGAATTGAACCCAATAGTTAACTAAACACCACAACACAAATGAACCAAACGTTAACTGAGAACCACATTGCACAATGTATAACCAAACCAAGCATGCTTGAAAACATGGAAATATAGCAATTGTATTCGTTTCTCATGTATTTTGTAAAGATAAATTCGATTATTTCTCACATGGAAGACAATAAAAAATTGAAGCCTGAAGAATTGAACATCACATTTGCAGAATTGAACGAAACAGTTAACTGAAGACGACAACTAATTAACCAAACAATTTATAAGTGAGCACCACACTCCACGACATTTAGAACATATACACTAGAGCAACAAATTGCATGGTAAAATTAGATTGCACAATTCACTAGAATTTGTGAAGGAAAGTAAGGAGCAACGCACGCAACGGGTAAACCGAGCATGCTTAACCGGCGTAGCTAGGACATTGCAAGGTGCTCCTCCAAGATCTGGGGGTCGGCACAAATGGCAGCCATCACGACCTCATCCGCGCATGCGGCCGCGATTTGCTTCTCCACTGACAAATGCTCCTTGAACTCCTGGCTGTACTACGTGCACCATGGCTTTGGGCGGTGCTTATTTGGTGGAGGGGTCAGTGATTTGGGTGAAAGGTGTCGCGCTGGCGGTCGGTGCATGTGGGATGTGGAAGGATGAGGAGGATGGGGGTCGGGTGTGGATTACCTACATGGATAGACGAGGCCGAGTAGTGTGAAGGAGGGTTGCCGGCAAGGAGGCAACGCTGCAATAAAGAAGTGAAGGTTTCAACTTGGAAAGGAAGGCGGAAACAGGGGAAATCTGGCTTTTGGTAAGGGGGAGGGGCGGGGAGGTAGATATTTCCGCGGAAGCCGAAAATTTGAAATCGCTTCAGTGAAAAAACTGGCGCATAAAGTGTCATCAGACATGGTCCCTTATTCAGAACTGTGTATGATATGTGAACATCACAAACGATTCAGATAGCTTAACAAGTGTGTGATGAGTTCGAACGTCAAAAATTTTGGTTGGAATTTCCCTGGTTACAATGGTCATCCACGTCATTGCATAATTTGGGTACACAAATGAGACTACAGCAAACCCACACTTCTTAATAGAGCATGTTCAGCAATTAAACAGAGCTAGCTGACCTAAACATTACTCTAACAAATTAAAGACCGGTGCTCTTAATTAAACAAAACAAAGAGTAATACTACAGCTGGTGCTCGTCGATCTCCGCCACCGCCTCCATGTCTAACTCGCGCCCGACGGTCTCCTGGGGAAGGGGCTCCATGGCATCCATCCGACCATACTCGTCAAGCATATTGCCATATGCGTCCTCCATCTCTTTGGAAAAGCCTGCCACGATCTGGGCATGGGCGGCCGTGATCTGGGCTTGGACGGTCTCAGTCATAGCAAGGTAAGCGGCGAAGGAACGGATGGCTACTCGAACGCTCTCGGCGATTGCCAACTCTTTGGTCGTGGGTTGCCGACCGTTGTCAGAGAAG
This sequence comes from Triticum urartu, assembly GCF_003073215.2. Taxonomy (NCBI): domain Eukaryota; kingdom Viridiplantae; phylum Streptophyta; class Magnoliopsida; order Poales; family Poaceae; genus Triticum; species Triticum urartu. The sequence continues at coordinate 228,560,514 of NC_053025.1, forward strand.
CCTCGTTCGATTTGTGCAGTGACCGACATGACCTGGGCATGGGTGGCCTCAACATGGTCGTGGGAGGCCTCCATTAGGGCTAAGGCCGCCACTGCGGAACAGACAACTGATGTGCCGCTCTCACCAGTTGCTATCCCTGAGGCAGATATTGCAGCTGCCACCTGAGAAGCAACATCGGCCGTTTGTCCTGCCTTGGCCGCCCGGTCACAGATTGTGGCCACGCTCATGCACCTTGTTAGCATGCGCATGGTGGCTACGGCCGCGCTCTCCCCGGAGCGGGCCCCCGAAGTTTCCCTCACGACACAGGTCCACGTCCCCATCTTTCACCAGCAACGATTGAAGAGTGAAATGATATTTGGGGAGACAACTAGTGTGCTTGGCACGCCGGCTGTAGACTGTAGCCGACGCACCTTCTCACGTAAGCCATAGGCGTACTATACACCGATGGTGCTCCAGGATATTTTTTGTTGCATCTCACACGGTTGGTGATAATAAATTGTGTGGTATCTACTTGATTTATCATCTTGAATTGAATTACATAATGGGGTCACAGCGGAAATGGACGGTGTTTGAATTGTTAGACCTTTTATCAGGAGTGAACATGCAACTATATGTGTGTCGTAAAACAATTGGAATTATTCAGGGTTCGTGTCGGATTTCGGGTTCCGGCAGACCCTTGAGGTTCGAACACTGGGGTGCGCGTGGAGGTTTCGCCTCCTACCTACCTGCACCATGCAAGGAAGAATAGCCTCGCGAGGGTCTGTTCTTGGCTGAGGCGATGAACTGCTAGGAGGAGTTCAGCCACCTTTCTCTCTCTCTCTCTCTCTCTCTCTCTATCTCTGCCCTGACCGACCCCCTTTGCTGTGTGGGTGGCTGGTCCTATTTATAGAGGCCCTGGTCCTCTTCCCAAATATTGAGCGGGAAGTGAGCCAACAGTGGCGGGCTAATTTGAAGGGGGACAGCAAGTATCAGCTATCCTGACAAAAGTAGTCTTCGCCTGCGCAAAGCTCTGGTGATGACGCCGTCTTGGGCTCCACGGTGACCTCCGTCTCGTAGTCCTCCTGGTCTTGGTCTCGTTGCACCGAAATGGCAACCTTTGCCTGATGCCTCGGTACTCCGTGGCTGCGCTTGCCCCCTTTGCACCAAAGAGGAAAGGAGGACGCTGCGCGGGCTGGCACCCGCCTGGCGCCCTGAGTTGTCATGGCTTGCGTCATGGGCACCTCGTGAGGTACCCCGCCTTGATCTCTCCGCCTCCTCGTGAGCCAGCCTGACGAGGCCGTGCCTGAGGAGGCTTCGCTTCGTTTGCCCGCGAGGCTTGGCCCCTCGCGAGGGTCTTGGGTTTGTGTTGGTGAAGATGGGTCGTGCTGGGCCCCCTTTTGAGCCACGCCGCAGGCCGCGGGCAGGCAAGTCTGGGGACCCCCGTTCCCAGAACGCCGACAGTATCCCCCGGGCCCAAGGCGCACCCGGACTTGGCCGTGCAGGGAGGCGGAAGGGCAAGAGAAAAGCGCTGCGGGCCCTAACAGCCTGCGGCCTTGGGCACCGCGTGGCGGTTGATTGGACGTGGGCGGCACTGTTCCCCCACGCCCTCCTTATCTTGTGCCGTGCTAGGCGGACCCGTAGTCGTACACAGCCGTTCCCCTTTTATCGCTCGAGCGCCCTCTGTCCTTCCTCCGCTCGAACTCCGGTTTCTGTTTTCAACTCAATCTCGAGCCTCCCTCCTCCCCCCTTCCCATTGCCATGGCTCCGACGAAGAAGGGGAGAGGGAAGAAACCCGTGTCTCCGCTTTGCCCGCCGCCGTCGGCGGCCCCCGCCGAGGGCTTGGGCAAGGTCAGCTTGGCTCTGGCCACCATCTTCAATGAATGCAGGAGGACGACGGCCTGGCTCGCGTCCCACTTCTCCATCAGCAGGACAGCCACCGAGGTCCCGTATGTTGCCGACGCCCTGTGGGCGGGTCTGGTTCCCCCCTTTTCTGATTTCTTCAACGCCGTGCTTTCCCACTATCAGATCCACATGATGCATCTGGGTCCTGAATCCATCACCCTCCTTTCGGTCTTCACCTTTGTTTGCGACGCTATGGTGGGCATCCCTCCTTCGGTTGCCCTGCTGCGCCACTTCTTCTCGTTGCATCTTGTCGACCCTTCCCAATGTTGGGCTTGTGTGAGCTTCGTTGCCGCGCCTGAGACGGCGGCCTCTGGGATTGACCTCAAGCTTCCCCTGCCCGCGGTCTGGTTCCGCGAGCGGTGGCTGTTTGTGGACGCATGGGTGCCCAGCCCCTGCTATTGGAGCCGACCTCGCCTGCCGTCCCCAATTTGGGCTAGGGACAGGAGACGCTTGAGAGCCCCCGGCTCGTCTTCGTCTGGCGCCGCTTCGCGCTCTTGAGGTCGCTTGGCGTGACAGCGCCCAAGGTGGTGAAGGAGTTCCTGCTATGCCGCGTTGCTCCTCTTCAACGCCACTCTTGCCGGATGTGGGCCTTCCGTGGGCGCGAGGATCGTATGAGGCTCCAGGAAGAGGACCTGACTCCTGAGGTGCTGAGGACGGCGCTCTTGACCCTGGCTGGGGACCCCAACCCCGGCAGCGTCCGGCAGGGAGGGGCCTTGCTGTACCTCTGCCAGAGCAGGGGCGACTTTGTGAAGCAGATGCCTGTCTTTGATGAGTGGGGGCCGCGCCCCGCCGGCCTTCAGGGGACTCGCGAGAACCCAGTGGTGGTGACGGCCCTACCAGTCGGCCAAGGCGACTCATCCTCGAGTGGCGGAGCAGGGAGGCACGAGGCGCCAGAGGCCGAGGGGGCTCCCGGCGCGGTGACAGCGTCGGGCGAGACTCATGAGGAAGCAGCTCTTGGGGCCCGTGCCGCTGAGGCTGAGGGTGGCGAGCGGCTGCCCTCAGTGCCTGCAACTGGGGCCCCCGAGGCTCCAACTGCGTCTCTTGGGGAGGTGATTGGCAGCGCACACCAGGCAGGCGCCCCTGCCGCATATCGCCTTGCCGCTCCGTCTTCGTCGAAGGTTGATCCATGCGCCCAACTCTTGGGCCGCTTCCGCGTGAACTTCGAGGCTCTCCAAAAGAGAAGGGAGGCCCTGGGCGACGATTACCCTTGTCGCCTGCTGAAGCGTAGGAAGTACTTCGCCACTGATGAGTAAGCCTTTTCCTTTCCCGGTTCCCGATCCTTCTGTTACTTGTACTGACCCTTGCTCCGCAGGCCCCTTCCAGCCGAGCTTGCGGAGACGGCTGAGGAGCCGTCCCCCTTGGCTTCGCCCCCTCCACCGTCCTCGAGCGCTCCGAGCAGCGGAGCCCTTGTGGTGAGGGCGATCGAAGAGGTGAACCATCCCGAGGCGCACCGCGGCCCCATGCACCTCGCGATCCTCCTTCGCGGGCCTTCTCGTGGCATAGCCAGCCTGCCATGGGCCTCTCGCCTGGTCGTGAACTGCGATTGGCTGAGGCACTTCCTGCGCTCTTCTCCTGAGGACGGGCTGGCCCCAGGCCGGGCTTCTGACGCGGTGTGCCCGGCCATCGCAAGGCTGCCAGCCCCCAGCCCCCAGCCCGGAGGGGGAGTGCTGACTCGCGGCCCCCGGCGCTTGCTCGGGGCGGATGATGGTGTCGAAGATGTGCTCGAGCGCGCCCGGGAGCGCCGCGCTCTTTTCCAAGGGTTCCTTCGAAGGGCGACTGACGCAGTGAGCCTGCTTGGTGAGGAGCTTGCTGATGAAGATGCGCGCCTTGAGGCCGAGGGCCTGCGCCTGGCTGCAGAGAGGCGCGAGCTGGAGGGCACCATCGCTCTTGCGCGCCGTGAGCGTGGTCTTGATGAAGCAGAGGCGAAGGCGTCGTTGGTGGCCTCTCGGGAGGCCCGGTCTTGGGCCACTGAGGAGGCTCGGGAAGCTGACCGGCGGCGAACGGCTGCGGAGGAGCGGGCTCGGGAGCTTCTGGCCTGGTGCCACTCACTGGAGGAGCAGGTGGAGCTGCGTGAGGCAGCCCTCGCGTCGATGAAGGTGGCCTCTGGCGACTCAGCAGAGCTCCAGAAGCATGAGGAGGTGCTGACACTGGAAGCCGCCGAACGTACCCGCGAGTACGAGCGTCTGGAGACGAGGGAGCGCTTGGTGACGCAGACGGAGGATGATGTTGCTGCACAGGAAGCCCGCATCCTAGAGGAGGTCGGATGTCGAGTGGCGATGGCGCATTTGAACCTCGAGCACGAGTTCGAAGAGAAGCTGGGGTTGATCCGGGCCGAAGCTGAAGGCAGGACTACCGCTTTGAGGGCCAAGCTGGAGGAGGCGGTGCGGCGGGCCGATGCTTCCCGGGCCGCCCTTGAGGTGGCGCGAGGTGAGTTAACCGCCTCCCAGGCTGAGGTGCTCCTTCTTCGCCAGCGGGTGGAGGAGGCTGAGGCCGTCGCGCGTCAGAATGCGGACGAGATACGTCAGTGGCGGATCTTGGAGCATGAGCACGGCCCCATGCTCACCACTCTCCGGGAGAGAGCCAACGCGGCCTTGGGCAACATCTGCGAGGAGGCCGTCGGTGAGCCGCACACAATCAACTACGCGGGCAATCTCCAGTTCTTCACTGATGTGGTGACGCAGCTGGAGCCGCGGTCGACCAGGGCTGACAGGTTGGTGGAGGAGAGGAGCCGCGCCCTACTCAGGCGCGCCTTTTCCTACGTCTTCAGTCACCTCCGGAACATGGATCCCCATTTTGATTTTGATGCCGCCATCGCCCCAGTCCCCCAGGCTGTCCAAGGCGACCTGGCGCACTGGGTGGAGGACAATCTGGACGCCCTTATCAGGGCCTTTGCCTCAGACAACGATGATGCAATCGTGGCGGCCGACGAGGGCGGCGCGATGGGCGGCCCTGACGCTGTTGGCGGCGATGCGGACTGCGATGGCGAGTTCAGCGGCGCCAGCAATGTCCCAGCTGGTGCTCCAGAGGATGCATTGGGGGATTTGTCCGACTGACTGTACATCGTTCCTGCTTCCTTACCCTGCATGAATAGAACTAAGGTTTTGGCCTGATGACTGTGAGAGCATTTTGGAGGGGGGGCCTCATGTAAAACTTGTGTTTATCATATCAGTAGAAGCCACATCGCCCATGCGCCCACGCCAAGTGGCTAGCTTAAGCGACGCGCTGGTCGGCTAGTATACCTTTGTTCCGCGCTGGCCCTGAGGCAGCCCGCGGGGGTTGTGGTGTCCTGAGTGTCCCTTGATTGAATCCATAGGATCTGCAGTAAAACACCCTCCTGAGAGGACGCGGCGGCGGCAGTCTGGGCTGTGCGCAAGCTAGGCCTGACCCGGCTCGCGAGGGGAGGCGGCTGAGGCGAAGTGGTAACCAAAACGCGAGAAATTGCTCGAACGAGACTAAGCACCCCTCCCCGAACACACGCAAATCTCAAATTCGGATCCACCTTGAATCCAGCGGGGAAAAGCGACAACCAAGGGGAAGAGCAATGAAAGCAAATAAAAGGCCACGTCCGGCACCTAGTCTAGTCTTGGACATCTTCTCACCAGTGCGGAGCTAAGTGCTGCCACTGGGCGTGGGAGGGAGCCCTAGGGCCTGAGGCCGGCACCCCTGAGACTCTGGGGCGTGTACAGCCCCACTCATTATTACGTGAGAGTGTCATGGGGCAGCGAGCTTCACAGGCACTGAGCCTTCTTCACAGGTACTGGCCTTGCTTCATATCGCCAGATGAGGGCCCCGCCTTGCGCCACACTCTAGTGCCATCAACGACGACCGGAAACCAGGACGCCGCCGATGGGGTAGAGCGGTCGCCAGCGGTTCCCCCGACGACCACGGGTCCTCCGCCGGGGGCAGGCCCTGGGGCACCTCCCCAGCGGAGGGCCTACCTCTTGAGAACACCTTGCTCCGAACGCCGCGGTGGTGATGTCGAATCCCTACCCCTCTCCTGCAGCCCCCTGCATCCTCCTCCGGGGGGTAGGAGGCTGTGGGAGCGGGGCAGCTGCCCGCTGCGGCAACCTGCACCTCCTGCGATCCATGGTTAGCGTATGCCTGCTGAAGAATTAGCGGTACCCGATAATCGCTGCTTCTAGCGTGCCCAATGGGACCGTCCTGAGACTCCTGGAAGCGCTCAGCTTCTGGCGCCTCGTCCCCCCGGCTCGGGCTAAGGAGCGAGCCTGGCTCAGCCTCGTGTGAGTGTCCTTGATCCATCATGAGGGGTACGTATTCCTCTGGCGCCACCACCCCGAAGGCCACGCCGTAGTGCTCTACACGCCACGCGGTCCTGCCTGATGCGCCTACCATGGGGTGGCAGCGCGACTGTCCACTGGGGCTGCGGGTCACGTCGAGCCCTTCTTCTTCGCGGACCAGGAGCGGGGGCTGCGCCGCTGCCGGACCGGTGCTGACAGCCTCGCTGGTGTTGGTGTAGCCATGGAGCCCGTGGGCGCGCGCGGGGCCCCCGCGCGGGCCGCCCTCGGTTGGAGCTGGGAGCTGGGTGCAGAAAGGGTGAGCCCCCGAGGCGGCGAAGCCCAGGAGCTCTGCCACCCGCTCCAGCAGCACGTCACGGCCGCCCTCCAGCAATCTGCACTGCAGCAGCTCTCGAGCCACCGTGAGAGCGGCCCTCGAGTTCGCTTGCTCCCGGCGGGTGTACGGTGTCGTAGTCGCGGCGTGATTGGAGGCCCTTGCTGCCGACCGCGCCTGCCGCGGTGTGAGAGCTGTCGAAGCCTGTCCGCGTCGCCCGCGGCCCGCGGCGCCCTGTGGACCGCGAGCTGCGTGGGGCATGGGGTCGCCTGAGGCGAGCGACTCTGCACGGGCGGGCCGTGCCGCCCATGGGTCTGGGTTGCCTTCCTGGTCGCCGGGCATGGTGATGACGGCGCGACGGGGCGCAGAGCGGTGGAAGACGAATTCCGGCGCACCCCTACCTGGCGCGCCAAATGTCGGATTTCGGGTTCCGGCAGACCCTTGAGGTTTGAACACTAGGGTGCGCGCGGAGATTTCGCCTCCTACCTACATGCACCCCTCCACCATGCTAAGATCTGAACTAAGGAAAGAACAACACAAGAGACACAGGGTTTATACTGGTTCGGGCCACCGTTGTGGTGTAATACCCTACTCCCGTGTGTGGTGTGTGGATTGCCTTTTGGGCTGATGATGATGAACAATACAAGGAAGAATAGCCTCGCAAGGGTCTGTTCTTGGCTGAGGCAATGAACTGCAGGGAGGAGTTCAGCCACCTTTCTCTCTCTCTCTCTCTCTGCCCTAACCGACCCCCTTTGCTGTGTGGGTGGCTGGTCCTATTTATAGAGGCCCTGGTCCTCTTCCCAAATATTGAGCGGGAAGTGAGTCAACAGTGGCGGGCTAATTTGAAGGGGGACAACAAGTATCAGCTATCCTGACAGAAGTAGTCTTCGCCTGCGCAAAGCTCTGGTGATGACGCCGTCTTGGGCTCCACGGTGACCTCCGTCTCGTAGTCCTCCTGGTCTTGGTCTCGTTTCACCGAAATGGCAACCTTTGCCTGATGCCTCGGTACTCCGCGGCTACGCTTGCCCCCTGTAACGCCCCGAGACCGATGTGCCAGGTGTCGTGCAGTTATTCGCTGTTGTTGTGTTGTCATTGCTTGCGTGTCATGCATTGCATATCATGTCATCATGTGCATTTCATATGCATACGTGTTCGTCTCATGCATCTGAGCATTTTCCCCATTGTCTGTTTTGCAATGCGGCGCTTCGTTCTCCTCCGGTGTCCATTTCTACCTTCTTCTTGTGTGTGGGGATTAAACATTGCCGGATTGGACCGAGACTTGCCAAGCGGCCTTGGTTTACTAGCGGTAGACCGCCTGTCAAGTTTCGTATCATTTGGACTTCATTTGATACTCCAACGGTTAACCGAGGGACCGAAAAGGCCTCGTGTGTGTTGCAGCCCAACACCCCTCCAATTTGGCCCAAAACCCACCAAACTCTTCTCCATCATCTAGAGCGTTCGATCACGATCGCGTGGCCAAAAACCGCACCTCATTTGGACTCTCCTAGCTCCCTCTACCTATATATATGTGCAACCCTCCCGAAATTCGCGGTCTAACCCTAGCCTTCCCCTACCTCGCGCACCGGACACTTCTCCCCCGCAGCCCGGACATGTCCAACCGCGCCTCCGACGAATCTGCCGCCGCCATGTGTCGCCCGCCCCTCCCTCTCTCTCCTAAGCCCTGCCGCGGCCCGTAGGAGCCCAGGGCAGGCCCCCCAGGCCCGCACGCCGCCGCCCGACCCTTCTCCGCCTCCCGCGCCACTCGCCGTTCCCCGCCGCCACCGCGTCGTCGGCCGCCGCCACCTGCATCGCCACGCCGCTGCACGCGCTCCACCGGCGCCGCTCCTCGCCTCCGGCCGCCGCGCCGCCGTAAGCACCGCGCCTCGCCGCCCGAGACGCCGGCCATCTCCTCCGCCGCCTCGTCGCGAGTCACCGCCGCCCTCTGCGCCGCCCCTCGTCGCCGGAACCTCGCCGGAGTTCGCGCCACCTCGCCGGAGTTTCGATCCGGCCAGATCTGGACCAGATCCACCAACCCCGCCATCCAAACGCCTCCCCTTGTCCCGGATCTAGCCATCCCGCACCACCTCATCCCGCGTTGACTTTTCGCGGAGGTAAAATTCCACTAAGTCCCAAATTCCCAGATCCATATTCTCCTGTTCATCATGCCGTAACTTCGCATCCGCAGCTCCGATTCATGCATATAGCATATTAAAATGTTCATCTCAGAGAGTACATCATTTCATTCCATTGCATCATTTTCACTTGAGTTCATCTTGATGCCCGAAATGCTGTTAGAAGAGGGCTACTTGAGTTATTTGTCAGATCTGCTGCTCCATTTAGCTCTTCGTCATTTTTGCCATGATTAATGTGTGCATGATATGCCCTGATGCTCTACATGTGTTTTGTTAAGGGTTTTGTCATCTTTCCAGAGGTGCAACCCATGCATTTTTGTGATGTGTGTGGTGACTAGTGCAAGCTTGCAGAGTGGTGCACTTGCTAATTCTGTTTTCAGGGACATAGTAATTTCACCAAGTCCTGGAGCTGTTTATCTCATGATGCCATATGTTCATGTTGTTTCCTAGTGATCCGTGCCTCTTTTGAGGATGATCAGTAAGGATGTTTTGTTAATCTTGTAGTGCTCCATCCATCCATGTCCTTGTTTGCAATTATGGAGCACCCTAGCTTGATTCAATCGAGCTCTACTTTTGCTACTTTGTGAATCTGGGCGGATTGTCAACTTGTTTGCAATTTTGCCGATGATGTTGTAGTTGATCCGTGCATGCTATGCTATTGTTCTTGATGGGTGTATGCTCAGCTTATCATGACATGCACCGTAGTGAGTGCATCGAGCTCGTAAACATGCCTACTTGATATCTGTTTCAGCATGCTCCAGTTTTCACTAAGTCTGAAAACTGATTATGTTTTTGCCATGTTCACATGCTTGCAATTGTATTTTATGATCCCTTTTGGCTCAAGGTCACTAAGGGACATTTGTTAAGATCTTTGAGTAGCTCCGTGCCATGCGTCACTTTGCCATGTTCAGATCCTGTAGCATGTAGTTTTGTTGCTCCGAAGTGTGCTACCTGATCTGAAATTCCAGGCTAGTGTTAATTTCACTAAGTCTGAGATCTGTTTGTCATATGCATTTTTGCCATGCTTGTTTGAACCTGTTAATGGATGATTTAGCCGTAGCTCAGTGCTAGTCTTTTGTTAAGCATCATGAATGCATCCCTGCCATGTATTTTATTGTCATATTTGAGTGCTGTAGCATGTTCATCTCATTGCATTTAGATGGCTACTTGCTGTAAATCGCAGACCGGAGTCATATTTGAATCGCTTGCCATTTCCAAAGCGTAACTCCGATTCCGGTGTTCTTCATATCGTTTTCAAGCGATTTCATCTCATCTTTCCAGTGGCACACTTGGATTTCCAAGTTGAGGCCAGGTTCCTTCATATCTTGTCAAATCATGCATATGCATTGCATACCACATCTCGCATATCATACCATGTTCATGTGTTGGTTGTTTACTATGTTGTGTACTTCTTTTCCGGTGTTTGCTTCTTCGGGTTGGTTCTGTTAATGTCGTGTTTGTGAGGACCCGTTCGTCTACGTCCGTTTGTCTTCTTCATGGACTCGTTCTTCTTCCTTGCGGGATTTCAGGCAAGATGATCATACCCTCGAAATCACTTCTATCTTTGCTTGCTTAGTTGCTCGCTCTTTTGCTATGCCTATGCTGCGATGCCTACCACTTGCTTATCATGCCTCCTATATTGATGAACCAAGCCTCTAACCCACCTTGTCCTAGCAAACCGTTGATTGGCTATGTTACCGCTTTGCTCAGCCCCTCTTATAGCGTTGTTAGTTGCAGGTGAAGATTGAAGTTTGTTCCTTGTTGGAACATGGAGTTGTTGTTCCTTGTTGGAACATGTTTACTTGTTGGGATATCACAATATATCTTATTTAATTAATGCATCTATATACTTGGTAAAGGGTGGAAGGCTCGGCCTTATGCCTGGTGTTTTGTTCCACTCTTGCCGCCCTAGTTTCCGTCATATCGGTGTTATGTTCCCGGATTTTGCGTTCCTTACGCGGTTGGGTGATAATGGGAACCCCTTGACAGTTCGCCTTGAATAAAACTCCTCCAGCAATGCCCAACCTTGGTTTTACCATTTTGCTAACAACCTACCACTTCTTCCCTTGGGTTCTGCAGACTCAAGGGTCATCTTATTTAACCCCCGGCCAGTTCCTTGTCTAAGTGTTGGTCCGAAATGGGCAGCCTGCGGGGCACCTGGGGAAACTTGAGGGCTGGTTTTACTCGAGCTTTGACTATCCGGTGTTGCCCTGAGAACGAGATATGTGCAGCTCCCATCAGGATGTCGGCGCATCGGGCGGTGTTGCTAGTTTAATTTTGCCCTGTCGAGATGTCTTGTTGTACCGGGATACCGAGTCTGATCGGAATGTCTCAGGAGGAGTCTATTCCTTCGTTGACCATGAGCCGTGCCCGCGGTTATGGGCAGATGGGAATTTGTTAACGTCCGGTTGTAGAAAACCTGAAGTTGACCTTAATTAAAAATGAATCAACCGCGTGTGTAACCGTGATGGTCTCTTTCGGCGGAGTCCGGGAAGTGAACACGGTTGTTGGAGTTATGCTTGACGTAGGTCTTTTAGGATCACTTCTTGATCATACTTTTATCACGTGCTTTGCCTTCTCTTCTCGCTCTCTTTGCATATGTTAGCCACCATATATGCTAGTCGCTGCTGCAAGCTCCACCTCATACCTTTAACCTTAACCCATAAGCTTAAATAGTCTTGACCGCGAGGGTGCGAGATTTTGCTGAGTCCCCGTGGCTCACAGTTACTTCCAAACCAGCTTGCAGGTGCCGATGAGTCCTTGTAGATGATGCAACTAAGCTTCAGGAGGAGCTCTATGAAGATCTTGTCTTTATGTTGTTTTCGTTCTAGTTGATCAGTAGTGGAGCCCAGTTGGGGTCGATCGGGAACCTGTGTCGCAATTTGGGGTTCTTCTTTTGTTTTGGGTTCCGTAGTCGGCCTTGAATTGTATCTGGGATGATGTAATGCTTTAATTCATATAATTGGTGTGAAATGGCGATTGTAAGCCAACTTATGTATCTCTTTCCCTTATTATATTACATGGATTGTGTGAAGATACCTCAGTTGCGATATTATTTCAATGTGATTATGCTCTAAGTCGTGCCTCGACACGTGGGAGATATAGTCGCATCGGGTGTTACAAGTTGGTATCAGAGCCTTCCCTGACCTTAAGGAGCCCCATTGCTTGATCGATTTTTAGTGGCCGAGTTTGTGTCTAGAAAAAATGTTTTTGAGTCATTTAGGAATTATATATCAGTGAGTTTTAGAATTCTTTTTACTTCCCAGTCTCCTCATCGCTCTGGTAAGGCATCCTGACGTAGAGTTTTGACTCTTCTCTTCTCAAATTTCACAAAAAAAATTTAGGATCACGCGGGTATCTTTGGAATCGTTCCGATGTTTTGTGACGAACATTGTCTTGGGTGCTCCTGTCAGGGGTTTTGTGGAAGTGTCCGGGGAGTCGAGCTCTGAGGTGTTTGTCATCAATAATTTTATCGTTGCCAGTTCTAGAAATACTAGGTCTAGTACGCCGACATCGAAAATCTCTTTTATGCAGTTCGTTGGTGAGATAACTTGACGCCAACCCCAGGTACTGGCGGGAGTTCGGAGTATTGCATAACTCGTATAACGGATGCTTTTCGAAAGGTTGAGGTAGATGAGTTTCCGAAGGTTTCTTGGTTATGGTGTTTGAAGGATGGATAACAGCTGGATGTAGGATTTGCTAGTTTGGTGAGATATTATGCTTCCCCTGTATCCCAAACCTGATTTGCATAACCGGAAAATTTCGGGAGTTTATAAGTGGGAATTCAAGTAGCTCTTAGGATATTTTTCACCAGATGTATGATATGAAATTGGGGTTTTCGACGTCTAGTGGTCCGCATTTCAACGGTCGGTTTTATAGTGGTCTCGTGTGTCCTTAAAGAGTACTTGGCTATGCCGACTCGGGGACGCTTCGTATGTCATGTGCACTGCCTTGGTACATGATGGTGCTGTACGATCGAGCCGTGTAGGCCCCACCACGAAAACCTTCAGACGAAATCTCTATCATATGTTTTGTTCCGGCTTATTCTGCAAGCCAATCCTTTGTTTTTGTTTTGAGTTGTGGTATTCGAGTTGCTTCGAAGTCAAATGTTGATTCTATACCTTTTCCAAGTGGTGTTCTCATATTCCTATGTGAATACTAATCCTTCTCGATCATTGAGTTTGTCATGTCAATTCTTTTCAACCGGTGTGTTCCTCTTCTAGTGGATCCGAACATTTCAATATCCGCAAGATCCAATCTCAGCTTTCTCAACGGTGTCGTTTTCTTCCATCCCAAGTTGCCTTTGTTTTCCCACCCACCCACCCTTTTTCTTCGAGGACTCGGATTTCTTTATAAAATATCCATTTTATTCTGGAAGTCTCTCCATTCTTCTCCCTTCATGTTCTTATCCGGTGATTCTCATGAAGATTCTAATGGAGCTTCAAGCTCATCATTCTCCTTTTTTTTCTTTCTTCTCCGGTGGAACCAATTCAAGCTTTCGGTGTTGATCATACCATTTTTCCTCGTTTCAATGTTTTCTCATGCCGGTGCAATTCTTAATCGTTCACCTCTCGCTATTCTATTGTTCCGGAGTGCTAAAGATATCTCAGAAGATTCGTGTTCCCACTCTTAATCCGTTCAAACTATTTTGAGGATGTTATCTCATTCAAGCCTTTTAATTCAACCGGTGCAATCCCTCTTTTAACCATTTCTACGGTGTTTCTTTTGAGTGGGCCCTAACCCACAGGTCTTTCCTAGGATCTTACCTGACTCTTCTTATTTTCCCGGAGCTATCCTAAATTCTTTTAAAGTTTGACGTAGGAATGAGTTATCATCAGTCAAATGCCATCTCCTAGATCTTTCACAATTCTTTTCATCATTGGCTCAACCTCTTCGTTTTGATTTTTCCGGAGTTTCTAAATAATTCATGGTGGTGTTTCTCATCATCATTCTCAACATTTGAAGACCGAAGAAGATTTTTCTCTCAATCTCTCTCCATTCTCTTCAAGATTCGTGATTCTATCTTGTTGCCATCCTCTCATAATTATTTGCGATTGTGAGATATTCTTTTCAACCATCCGGAGTAATTCAGGAGCCTTTTTAGTTTGTTTATCCAGAGTCCATCAATTCAGGTTTATTCATTCTCAGCTGTCAGTTATCATTCTCCTATCTTGCCGGTGCATCATTCAAATATCCTCTATTCAACTCGCGATTTTTCGTTCACTTGCATCTAAATTCTCACAAGCATCTTCATTTAATTGCTAATTCTTCCAGGTGTTTCTTCATGTTTTATTCGTTCTTTTTCAATTGTTACGGTGGTTCATTCAAGTTTCTCTTCTTGCGTTTATCATATCAATTTATTTGTTATTTCTATCCTACCGGTGGTTCATTGAAGACCTTCTCTAGTTGGCGCCATATCTTTCTTCATCCTTTCCATGAGAATAAGTAGTGTGCCAAATCCATTGTTTGTCATCAATTTAATTGGTGAGGGATAAGCATAACATAATTCTTATTCTTGATTCACCGAAATGATTAATTCTTTATTCCGGAGGCTCATCAAACTCTCGGTTTCACTTGTTTAATCTTTCTTTCCGGAGCTCAAAGTTATTTCAATTATATCATTCCAAAGACCTATCTAATCATTGCAAGGATTCACCTTGTGTTTCCAACTTCTCTTTCTTTTCGCTATCCTTTTGTACCGGAGTTCTTCATGGAGGTTCTACATGATGGTTCATCAAGGATTTAATTCCTTCTCGAAGTTTTTCATCGAGATTCGTTTCTAATGAGCTCAAACATTCCTTATCTTGCATTTTAAAGTGCAATTCTTTCAACCGTATCATTCAAGGTGGTATTATGTCATTCTTGATAATTTGAGTTCATGTCTCATGATTCACATGTTGTTATGAATGAGGTATTTTAAATCCATCAATCTCGTTGTTGGAGCTATCTTGGGTTATATTTCACCTAAAACCCTTCCCTAATGATTGTTGCTATTTATGGTGCCCATATAGGACCCAAGTTCTTCTTTATCCTCCCGGTGAAATAGTTTCTCCTCTCTTTGTTCTTATCCAATCTTGTTCCCGTTAGTGGCGAGTTGTCACCTCATAATTTTGAGATGTCTTCTATAAGTCCATATCAAGCTTTTCCTTTCATTGTTGGTTTTCCAACAACTCCGCTCGACCCTTCTCCTAAAGATGCCTTTTCAAGCTCTTTTGTGGTAGAAGTTGGCATTTTCTTCTCCATTCTCCTATTTCAATTATCTATCTTCTATTTCTTTCGTTCCGGAAGCTTGGTGGCGTTGCTCTTCTCAACCCATCATACCATTCGCCAAAGGTCATGCTTTTTTTCATGCCTATCCATTTAACTTGAGTGTCGTGTCCTCTGATCAAGTTCTTTTCACCATATCAAGTCTTGCATAACTTCTTAACAGGAGTGCTTTCAATATATATCTTGCCCTTCAACCTCGAGGTTTTTCGCAATGTTCTTTGTCCCTCCTTGCTAATGGAGTGTTTTTGACTTTGTTCACCTTCGTTGTATTAGTTCTTAAATTTGTTCAACCTCGCAAGGTTCTTTGGTTTCACTCGTTTGTCAAAGGAGCAACTTAGTTTTACCTCTCCTCTTTTCTCTTCCGTTTTCCCCTCCGGTGCCATTCTAGATCTCGGGACGAGATCCTCTCGTAGTGGTGGAGTATTGTAACGCCCCGAGACCGATGTGCCAGGTGTTGTGCAGTTATTCGCTGTTGTTGCCGTTGTCATTGCTTGCGTGTCATGCATTGCATATCATGTCATCATGTGCATTGCATTTGCATACGTGTTCGTCTCATGCATTCGAGCATTTTCCCCGTTGTCCGTTTTGCATTCCGGCGCTTCGTTTCCTCCGGTGGTCAATTCTAGCTTTCTTTCGTGTGTGGGGATTAAACATTTCCGGATTGGACCGAGACTTGCCAAGCGGCCTTGGTTTACTACCGTAGACCGCCTGTCAAGTTTCGTACCATTTGGACTTCGTTTGATACTCCAACGGTTAACCGAGGGACCGAAAAGGCCTCGTGTGTGTTGCAGCCCAACACCCCTCCAATTTGGCCCAAAACCCACAAACTCTGCTCCATGTCCTAGAGCGTTCGATCACGATCGCGTGGCCGAAAACCGCACCTCAGTTGGACTTTCCTTGCTCCCTCTACCTATATATATGTGCAACCCTCCTGAAATTCGCGGTCTAACCCTAGCCTTCCCCTACCTCGCGCACCGGACACTTCTCCCCCGCAGCCCGGACATGTCCAACCGCGCCTCCGACGAATCCGCCACCGCCGTGTGTCGCCCGCGCCTCCCTCTCTCCCCTCAGCCCCGCCGCGGCCCGCGGGAGCCCAGGGCAGGCCCCCCAGGCCCGCGCGCCGCCGCCCGACCCTTATCCGCCTCCCGCGCCGCTTGCCGTTCCCCGCCGCCACCACGTCGTCGGCCGCCGCCGCCTGCATCGCTGCGCCGCCGCACGCGCTCCACCGGCACCGTCCCTCGCCTCCGGCTGCCGCAAGCACCGCGCCTCGATGCCCGAGACGCCGGCCATCTCCTCCGCCGCCTCGTCGCGGGTCACCGCCGCCCTCTGCGCCGCCCCTCGTCGCCGGAACCTCGCTGGAGTTCGCGCCACCTCGCTGGAGTTTCGGTCCGGCCAGATCTGGACCAGATCCACCAACCCCGCCATCCAAACGCCTCCCCTAGTCCCGGATCTAGCCATCCTGCACCACCTCATCCCGCGTTGACTTTTCGCGGAGGTAAAATTCCACTAAGTCCCATATTCCCAGATCCATATGCTCCTGTTCATCCGTGCCGTAACTTCGCATCCGGTAGCTTCTGATTCATGCATATAGCAATATCAAAATGTTCATCTCAGAGAGTCCATCATTTCATTCCATTGCATCATTTTCATTTTGAGTTCATCTTGATGCCCGAAATGTGCTGTTAGAAGAGGGTAACTTGAGTTAATTTGTCAGAATCTGCTGCTCCATTTAGCTTTTTGTCATTTTTTGCCATGATTAATGTGTGCAATGATATGCCCTGATGCTCTACATGTGTTTTTGTTAGGGTTTTGTTCATCTTTTCCAGAGGTGCAACCCTGTGGATTTTTTGTGATGTTGTGTGGTGGACTAGTGCAAGCTTGAAGTGGTGCACTTGCTAATCAGTTTTCAAGGGACTTAGTCATTTCACTAGTCCTGGAGCTGTTTATCTCATGATGCCATATGTTCATGTTGTTTCCTAGTGATCCGTGCCTCTTTTGAGGATGATTTAGTAAGGAATGTTTTGGTTATCTTGAAAGTGGCTCTATCCATCCATGTCCTTTTTTGCCAATTATGGAGCAACCTAGCTTGAGTCAATCGAGCTCTACTTTTGCTACTTTGTGAATCTAGGCGGATTGTCAAACTTGTTTGCAATTTTGCCCGATGATGTTTGTAGTTGATCCGTGCATTGCTATGCTATTGTTCTTGCCATTGTATAGCTTTGCAATTTTGTGTGTTTCTTGATGGGTGTAAATGCTTAGCTTATCATGACTTGCCGTAGTGAGTGCATCGAGCTCGTAAACATGCCTACTTGATTCTGTTTCAGCATGCTCCCAGTTTTTTCACTAGTCTGAAACTGATTATGTTTTTGCCATGTTCACATGCTTTGCAATTGTATTTTCTGGTCCCTTTTGGCTCAAGGTCCACTAAGGACTTGTTAAGCTCTTTGAGTAGCCTCCATGCCATGTCTTCACTTTGCCCATGGTTCAAGACCTGTATCATGTAGTTTTGTTTCTCCCGAAGTGTGCTACCTGATCTGAAATTCCAGGCTAGTGTTAATTTCACTAAGTCTGAGATCTGTTTGTCATATGCATTTTTGCCATGCTTGTTGAACCCTGTTAATGGATGATTTAGGCCATAGCTCAGTGCTAGTATTTGGTTAAGAATCATGAATGCATACCTGCCATTGTATTTTATTTGTCAATGTTTGAGTGCTGTAGCATGTTCATCTCATTGCATTTAGATGGCTACTTGCTGTAAATCGCAGACCGGTGTCATATTTGAATCGCTTGCCATTTCCAAACCGTAACTCCGATTCCGGCGTTCTTTATATCGTTTTCAAGCGATTTCATCTCATCTTTCCAGTGGCACACTTGGATTTCCAAGTTGAGGCCAGGTTCATTCATCTTGTCAAATCATGCATATGCATCGCATACCGCATCTCGCATATCATACCATGTTCATGTGTTGGTTGTTTACTATGTTGTGTGCTTCTTTTCCGGTGTTTGCTTCTTCGGGTTGGTTCGTTAACGTCGCGTTTGTGAGGACCCGTTCGTCTACGTCCGTTTGTCTTCTTCATGGACTCGTTCTTCTTCCTTGCGGGATTTCAGGCAAGATGATCCATACCCTCGAAATCACTTCTATCTTTGCTTGCTAGTTGCTCGCTCTTTTGCTATGCCTATGCTGCGATACCTACCACTTGCTTATCATGCCTATATTGTTGAACCAAGCCTCTAACCCACCTTGTCCTAGCAAACCGTTGTTTGGCTATGTTACCGCTTTGCTCAGCCCCTCTTATAGCGTTGTTAGTTGCAGGTGAAGATTGAAGTTTGTTCCTTGTTGGAACATGGAGTTGTTGTTCCTTGTTGGAACATGTTTACTTGTTGGGATATCACAATATCTCTTATTTAATTAATGCATCTATATACTTGGTAAAGGGTGGAAGGCTCGGCCTTATGCCTGGTGTTTTGTTCCACTCTTGCCGCCCTAGTTTCCGTCATATCGGTGTTATGTTCCCGGATTTTGCGTTCCTTAAGCGGTTGGGTGATAATGGGAACCCCTTGACAGTTCGCCTTGAATAAAACTCCTCCAGCAATGCCCAACCTTGGTTTTACCATTTGCACTAACAACCTACCACCTTCCATTGGGTTCTGCAGACTCAAGGGTCATCTTATTTTAACCCCCCCCCCCGGGCCACTGCTTGTCTAAGTGTTGGTCCGAAATGGGCAGCCTGCGGGGCCACCTCGGGGAAACTTGAGGGCTGGTTTTACTCATAGCTTGACCTATCCGGTGTTGCCCTGAGAACGAGATATGTGCAGCTCCCATCAGGATGTCGGCGCATCGGGCGGTGTTGCTGGTTTAGTTTTACCCTGTCGAGATGTCTTGTTGTACCGGGATACCTAGTCTGATCGGAATGTCTCGGGAGGAGGTCTATTCCTTCGTTGACCGTGAGAGCTTGTGATGGGCTAAGTTGGAACACCCTGCAGGGATTTGAACTTTCGAAAGCCGTGCCCGCGGTTATGGGCAGATGGGAATTTGTTAATGTCCGGTTGTAGAAAACCTGAACTTGACCTTAATTAAAATGAATCAACAGCGTGTGTAACCGTGATGGTCTCTTCTCGGCGGAGTCCGGGAAGTGAACACGGTGTTGGAGTTATGTTTGACGTAGGTTCTTATAGGATCACTTCTTGATCATACTTTTATCGACCGTGCTTTGCCTTCTCTTCTTGCTCTCATTTGCGTATGTTAGCCACCATATATGCTAGTCGCTTGCTGCAGCTCCACCTCATACCTTTACCTTACCCATAAGCTTAAATAGTCTTGATCGCGAGGGTGCGAGATTGCTGCGTCCCCGTGGCTCACAGTTACTTCCAAAACTATCTTGCAGGTGCCGATGAGTCCTTGCAGGTGACGCAACCAAGCTCAAGAAGGAGCTCTCTGAAGATCTTGTCCTTTATGTTGTTTCGTTCTAGTTGATCAGTAGTGGAGCCCAGTTGGGGTCGATCGGGGACCTGTGTCGCATTTGGGGTTCTTCTTTTGTTTTGGGTTCCGTAGTCGGACCTTGATTGTATTTGGATGATGTAATGCTTTATTCATATAATTGTGTGAAGTGGCGATTGTAAGCCAACTATGTATCTCTTTCCCTTATTATATAACATGGGTTGTGTGAAGATTACCTCACTTGCGATATATGCCTTCAATGCGATTATGCCTCTAAGTCGTGCCTCGACACGTGGGAGATATAGTCGCATCGAGGGTGTTACACCCCCTTTGCACCAAAGAGGAAAGGAGGACGCTGCGCGGGCTGGCACCCGCCTGGCGCCCTGAGTTGTCATGGCTTGCGTCATGGGCACCTCGTGAGGTACCCCGCCTTGATCTCTCCGCCTCCTCGTGAGCCAGCCTGACGAGGCCATGCCTGAGGAGGCTTCGCGTCGTTCGCCCCGCGAGGGTCTTGGGTTTGTGTTGGTGAAGATGGGCCGTGCTGGGCCCCCTTTTCAGCCACGCCGTAGGCCGCAGGCAGGCATGTCTGGGGACCCCCGTTCCCAGAACGCCGACAGTTCGCTTTTTATACATTAAATTGGTTTTGTAGCCATTTCAGGTGCACAATTCAAAATTAAACTACATGCACATGCTACGGCGCATCAACATGGGTTGTAAAATCATATAGGTGTCCATGGGTTTATGCTTATGTCCCATTCAAGAAATGGGGATGGATTTCGAACACCATGGCACCGTGGCTCTCCGACAAACGTCGATGTACTTTTTTTGTAATTCTAGTAAATCGAAAAGTCATCTGAAATTCATGAAACTTGGCATGCTATCATGGAGTGGCATCAACATGTCATGGTAAAAAAAAATTTGTCCCATTTGCGAGAGGTTTGTGTATAAGCTTCTTATAAACTAGAGCTTCTCACAAGAAGTGTGATGGTTTCGGTAGGGAACGTTTCACCTTCCTGGACAAAATGATATCTGTTGCCTCTTCTCGATTTCAAATTTTTTCCTAGTGTCAACATAGAACAACAGGAGTGTTGTGTCAATTTTTGGGATTTTTCGGGGTTCACTTGTACATTTTGATACATTAACTGAGTTTTCTATGCATTCATGTGCATAATTCAAATTTGAACTACATGCACATGCTCTAATGCATATAAATTGGTTGAAAATTCAAATATGTGTCCTTGGTTGCATGCTTAGGTCCCATGCAAGAAATGAGAATGAATGTCAAACAACCTGCCACTGTCACTCGGCCGCAAACATTGAGATACCTGGTTTTTAAATTCTAGTAAATCCAAAACTCGTCTGAAATTCATGAAACTTGGCATGCTGTCATGGAGCGCCATCAACATGTCATGGTAATTTTTTTGTCCCATTTGGGGCAGGTTTGGGGATATGCTTCTCACAAACCAGAGCTTCTCACAACAAGTGTGATGGTCTCGGTAGGGAACCTCCCACCTTTGGGGATGAAACGATATCCATTGCCTCTTATTGATTTCAAATTTTTTTGTCGTGTCAACATAGAACAACAGGAGTGTTGTGTCAATTTTTGGCATTTTTCGGTGTTCATTTAGACATTTTTATGCATTAATTGAGTTTTCAATGCATTTATGTGCATAATTCTAATTTGAACTACATGCACATGCTCCAGTGCATATAAACTGGTAGAAAAATAAAATCTTTGTCCTCGGGTAAATTCTTAGGTCCCATGCAAGAAATGGGAATGGATTTCAAACGCCAGGGCATCGTTGATTGCTTGCAAAACATTCAGATACTTTCTTTTTAAATTCTAGTAAATCCAAAACTTGTTTGAAATTCATGAAACTTGGCATGCTATCATGGAATGGCACCCGACATGATATGGTATTTTTCATGTCCATTTTGAGAGAAGGCACACTCGAATAACAATCAACAAAGGCATTTTTAAAAAATAGCTGCCAATTTAATATCTCAAACGTTTGTATAATTCAAACCATGTGCGCTTTGTTAACCATTCATGTGACGCCACATGTCTTGATTTTAATGGCTATAGGAGGTGCCGTTCGGACAGCTGCTTGACTGAATGAGAGGCGTGCGAGTGCAGTCCGGTACGCAAGCTGACCGAGAGGCATGCAAGCTGTCCTTCAATGCGTAGGCTCACTGGGAACCGTGCGAGCTGTACACTATGCAGGCTCACTAGGAAGCGAGCCCTTTGACTTCCATGGCCGCCCGCCTTCCTCTCCATTAATGGCGCGAGCTCGTGTACATGCCAGCACCAGCGCCCGTGCGCGCCCCTCCACCCACAGCGGCATGGGTCCCCATATGTTTGGCTGCACCCGCCGTGCATGTGCCCATGCATGTGCCCACCTCAGCGGCATGGGACGCCTCCGTCGACCGCTACCTCTCAGCGCCACCAGCTATCGTCCTCCCGCGCCCCGTTCGTCGATCGCGCGATGACATGATGTTTGATTTACAAGTGAAGAACATTTTGTGTTGCATTGAAGACTTCAACAACGGCGTCCTAGAGGACGACAATGATGGTGCGGCATGCCGCATCCGCCGCTGCCAATTTGGGAGTCCTGGATTAAGGGGTCCTCGGATGGTCGGGCTATGCGACATGGGCCGGACTGATGGGCGGTGAAGATACGAGATAGAAGGCCTTCCCCGTGTCTGGATGGGACTCTCCTTTGCGTGGATGGCAAGCTTGGCGTTCAGATGTGAAGATTCCTTTCTTTGTAAACCGACTCTGTACAGCCCTAGGTCCCTCCGATGTCGATATAAATAGGAGGATTTAGTCTGTAGAGGCAATCATAATCAGATAGGCAAAACATCTAGGGTTTAGCCATTACGATCTCGAGGTAGATCCACTCTTGTAACCCCTATACTCGTCAAAAGTTAATCAAGCAGGAAGTAGGGTATTACCTCCATCAAGAGGGCCCAAACCTGGGTAAACATTGTGTCCCCTGCCTCCTGTTACCTTCGATCCTCATACGCATAGTTTGGCACCCCCTACCCGAGATCGGCCGGTTTTGACATAGACATTGCTGCTTTCATTGAGAGTTCCTCTGTATTGTCGATAGAAGGATTGATGTCTTGGCTTGTCATCAATGACAAAATCACCTCTGGAAGGGCCCTAACTCCTTGGAAGATCCTCGAGCTCGGCAGTTTTACCATGGGCATCCGCCCGGCCATTAACGCAAAGGCGGCCTCATAGATCGCCAAAAATCATCTCCGCATCGACCCCGAAAGCGCCGAAAGAACTGCTAGATCGCATCGCCGCCCTGGGTGTCGCAACAGACTATGATCTA
Organism: Triticum urartu; assembly: GCF_003073215.2. NCBI lineage: Eukaryota > Viridiplantae > Streptophyta > Magnoliopsida > Poales > Poaceae > Triticum > Triticum urartu. The sequence goes on from NC_053025.1 coordinate 228,583,142, forward strand.
ATTGGGATTAAACTTGATCAGAGGGAAATTAGGTCCCCACCTATCACCCACCTGGTAACAGTTGTGGAGGAGCAAGTTCACAATACATCTCCTCCTATGCTAAGAACAAACTATGTTCGGATCTCCGAGCCCTGCGAGCCAGATACCCATCTTTGGGAAAAGACCTTTCGTCCTTCGAACATAGAACCAGGCATTGAGCCTAAAAATTCCCAGGACACTCCGGATCCTAGGCCGGTAACCTCAGAAATATTTCAAATTCCGGATTCCACAATGGGCCAGGGCTTGGATTTAAGCACACCCACCCACCACAAGCAATACTCTCCAAGCAATTCCGGTCCACTTGACATATGCGACTTAATGTATGTACGGCAGCAACCTCGGGAAACAGTCCATCACTTTTGGGCCAGATTCCTACTTGTTATAAACAAGATTAAAGATTGTTGCCATGATGATGGTATCAGTCTTTTGCCGCAACTATACGGATGTAGGGATCCTCAATGCCCCAACCGATGCCGCACACTACACTTTGCAGATTTGCACACATAGTACAAAAGTACTGCTTAATGGAAAGCGCTTGGAATGCCCAGACAGCTTAGTGGGAACCACCGGCCTTTAAGCCACCCACCGGTCGGGCAAAAAGGATGCACCCTCACGGAGCACCTGATCATCACTACACGGACAAGAAAATCAAGCCCTTAACGGGACATAGAACTGTCCTTGATGAATGGCTCGACAAGCCTTGTCAAATACACACGACGCCAACATCCGAACCAACACATAGCCTTCGGGCATGTTGGATACTCCGGCAGGTGGCTAAGAGTGGTGAAGCCATCCTCACCAACACTACCCCAGACAAGTACTTCCCAGAGGATAACGATCTCAATGTGCTTATGGTCTTCAAGACCTTTTCTTCAAACAATCGGTGCAAAAGGGCGCTCCGTGACCTCGCGGAAGTCAACCAAGTAGCCACAGTCAATCCATGGAACGACACGGCGATAACCTTCAATGCTACTGATGAACCACGGGCCCGATTAGTCCGAGCACCAGCCGCTCTAGTTCTGAACCCAATTGTGGACGGCTTTCAGCTAACTAAAGTGCTCATGGACGGTGGCAGTGGATTAAACCTCATTTATGAGGACACGCTTGAAAAAATGCAAATGGACAAGAACTGCATCGAGTAGAGCAATAGAACCTTTCAAGGCATTATTCCCGGTCGAGAAACATGATGTTTGGGAAAAATTAAACTTGATGTAGTATTCGGCACGCCTGAGAACTCCAAGTCTGAAGAGTTCATCTTCTAGGTGGCACCTTTCAACAGCGGATATCATGCCGTGTTGGGGCGAGACACATTCACACGCTTTCAAGCTATACCTCATTACGGGTACATGAAGCTCAAAATGCATGGGCCCAACAGAGTCATCACTATAGCTAGTGATCCGGTCATAGCACTCCGTGCCGAAAACAAAACAGCATCCCTGGCCCTCGAGGCACTATCCAAAGCCCTCGCGGCCGAGGAGCTCACCGCTGTGCGCTCCAAAGTGGATAGAGATGACGTAATTCTAGATAAGAGGCCTCAGTCCACTTCTTTCAAGACAGCAGACGAAATAGTCCAATTCCAAGTCCACATGACGGATCCTAATAAAATGGCAGCCATCGGAGCACATCTGGATCCGACGGTCGATGCCGCTCTAAGAGCATTCCAGCGCGAGAATTGGGACATCTTGCCTGGCACCCTTCGGATATGCCAGGAATCCCACGAAGACTGGCCGAACATAGCCTCAACATAATAAAGGGGTTCAGGCCAGTCAAGCAGACGCTTCGGCAATTTTCCAAACCCAAGCGACAAGCTATGGGGGAGGAGCTAGCCAAACTATTTGAAGTCGGGTTTATTCGAGATATAAAACAATCGGATTGGCTAGCAAACCTGGTCATGGTGCCAAAGAAGGACAAATCATGGCGCCTTTGTGTCGATTTCAAAGACCTCAATAAAGCCTGCCCTAAGGACCCCTTCCCACTACCCCGCATTGACCAGATCATCGATGCAACCGCAAGGCACGATTCATTATGTTTCCTTGATGCATACTCTGGATATCATGAAATTAAGATGAAGGAATCCGATCAAGCCGCCACGGCATTAATTAGACCATATGGGCCTTTCTGCTTCTACACTATGCCTTTCGGACTCAAAAACGCCGGTGCCACCTACCAACGCATGATTCAAACATGCCTGGAAAAACAAACTGGCAAGACGGTGGAGGCATACGTAGATGATGAAGTCATCGAAACTAAACATGTCGAATCTTTGGTGGAAGATTTACGTCCTACATTCGGTAACCTTCGAACATATGACATACGGCTCAATCCGGAAATATTCATTTTTGGCTTTCCGGCCAGAAACTGCTCGGGTTCATCATTTCCAATAGAGGAATCGAGGCAAACCCGGCCAAAATTCGGGCCTTGTCATAGTTGGCAATTCCAACAGACCTAAAGCAGGTCCAAAAACTAGCTGGGTGCGTGGCAACCTTGAGCCGCTTTATCTCCAGATTAGGATAGAAGGCGCTGCCGCTATACCGCCTGCTTCAACGAACCGACCACTTTGAGTGGACAGACGTGGCAATAGCTGGGTTGGAAGAAATAAATGCCCTACTAGCAAACAACTCAGTCCTTGCAGCACCTAACATCGACGAACCCATGCTACTATACATATCTGCAACTCACTAGGTGGTGAGCGCAGTACTCGTCATTGAACGAGAGGAAGAGGGACATAAATTCCCACTTCAAAAACCCGTATACTATGTATCGGCGGTTCTCACACCATGTAAATCCTTGTACCCACACTATCAAAAGATAGTGTATGCGGTTTTCATGGCATCTCGGAAGCCGAGACACTACTTTCAAGAGTGCTCGATCACGGTGGCCTCCGAGGTACAACTCAATGATATCATAAATAATCGAGACGCCACCAGCCACATTGCAAAATGGGCCATCGAGCTCCTACCATTCGAAATAACGTACAAACCACGCCGGGCTATTAAATCTCAGGTGTTGGCCGACTTCATCGCCGAATGGACAGAAGCCGAACTCCCCAAAGAATATGGTACATACTCCAACTGGGTGATGTACTTCGATGGCTATAAAATGTTGGCCGGATTGGGGCTGGTGTCATCTTAACATCCCCTATAGGGGACACAGTTCGTTAGGTATTGCAAATCATGTACACGGACTCCAATAACACAGCCGAATATGAGGACCTACTACATGGTCTCGAGATGGTTGTTTCTATGGGCATACAACGCCTCGAGGTGCGCGGGGATTCAAACCTCGCAATATCCTAAATAAACGGATAATTCGATGCAAAAGATACAAAGATGGTAGCTTACTGCAATGCTGTGCTCAAAATATCAGCTCGGTTCAAGGGGCTCGAGTTTCATCACATGGCTCGAGACAGTAACCAAGCAGCGGACATCCTTGCTCATGGGCATTAAACGCGACCCCGTCCCGTCTAACACCTTTGTGGAAAGGCTCTTCAAGCCACTCGTGGTATGGCAGGAGGAGAGCGGAAGTAGCAGCCCGACGCCGATCACACCCCCGGATGCCGAACACGATTCAGACATCATTAGGGGCTCGGGTACAGATCCAACACCTTCCGCCCATATAATTATGGCGGTTATCGCCCCATAGACCGAACCCTTCCTGGCCTATCTTAATGGGCGGGAGTTGCCTCAGGACCAGAATGAGGCTCATTGCATTGTTCGACGTTCGAATGCCTACAAGGTTCATGAAGGAGAGCTCTACAAGAAAAGCAGTACCAGAGTCCTTCAAAGATGTATCTCCGAAGAGGAGGGACGACAGCTCTTGGCCTCAATACACGCTGGTCTTGGCAGCCACCATGCCGCAGCTTGGGCCCTTGTAAGTAAGGCCTTTCGTACAGGTTTCTTTTTGCCCACGGCCCGAGTAGAAGCGCATGACCTTGTACAACGCTGCGCCAGATGCCAACTTTTTGCCAATCAAAGCCATATGCCGCCCACTGCCCTACGAACAATCCCCATTACTTGGCCTTTTGCTGTCTGGGGGCTGGACATGGTCGGACCGCTTATAGGGGGAGCCATAAGAAAGAAATACTTGCTGGTTATGGTAGATAAATTCAATAAGTGGATAGAGGCCAAACTAGTTAAAACGGCTGAAGCCGGACCAGTGATATACTTTATATCCCGTGTCGTACACCGTTATGGTGTCCCACACAGTATTATTACTGACAATGGATCTAACTTTATAGTGGACAAGGTGAAAAATTGGTGTGCTAATCTGGGTATCAAACTCGATTATGCCTCCATGTATCACCCCCAAACAAACGGTCAAGTGGAAGGGGCCAATGACCCGATAATGAGCGGAATCAAACCCGGACTAGTGCGATCCTTAAAAGAGTCAGATAAACACTGGGTTAAGGAGCTCGACTCCATACTCTGGGGGCTGCGGATCACACCCAATCGCACGACTGGATACACACCGTTCTTCATGGTGTACGGCGCAGAGGTTGTCCTTCCCTGCGATATTATTCATGACTCACCTCGAATGCGCATGTACGAGGAAAGAGAGGCCGAGCTCGATCGGCAAGACAACTTAGATGGCCTGGAGGAGGAGCGCGATGTCACAATGGCCTGTTCTGCATTCTACCAACAACAAGCTCGAAAATACCAAAGTAGAGAAGTGCGGGCTAAGATTTATAATGTTGGTGAACTCGTTCTACGCATACCAAAGAAGAAAAAGGACAAGCTCAAGCCCAAATGGGAGGGTCCCTTCATCATAGATGAAGTTCTCACTGCAGGAGTCTATCGCCTTTGCAACGCATCGGACAATAGCTTAGAGATGAACCCATGGAACGCTGCCAGACTCCGAAGATTCTATGCCTAAGTCCGGACACATTGTTTGTTACCTTTTTCTCCTTTTTCACTTTTTTTATTTTTCCCTTACAACTTCTAGCGTGTGTTTGGGTAAGTCGCACACTTGAGGAGTATACATCTTTAAATGTACACACCACCATAACTAGGGGCTTCCTCTAATAGAAGCTTATTATCATTTCAAGCATAAAGCTCACCATATATACGTGTGTTGTTTGCTCATATACGTCCTGTCTTCGCCATTATATGCACCTCTATGACTTAAGTTTTTGCCAAGCTGGGTTGCTGGCTCCTGTGCTTATGCCCTACGTTCCTGCTTGTTCGGCTAGGGCATAAAGGGAGCACCTCTGCGATTGTTACAACCGAAACATCCGGACATGTACCTCAGATGGGTGAAGCCGAAAGCTAGCGTTCCTAAGGGAATAATTGTTCGGCGGACAAAAGACGAACTGCTTTTGCAGCAATATAAACCACTAAAACATAAAGACTCCTGTGATTCTTTTGCATCACGGCCTAGTCATCCATAAATGCATGCCGACCCAGGGAGAGGAACCCTTAACGGAACTATTCTTTCTGGAAGATGTTTCTTACATTAAACAGTAATATAACATAACTCCCCGAATACAGTTTGTCTGTTCAAGCATTATGTCCGGATCGCCTGGTTTCCGAACATAGTTGGTGTTTCCCACAGGTATAGTATTCGGAAACACTCCACCCTTGGGTTTCGATGTTTGAAAGCAGAAAGTCTGCCACAACAATCTTTTTCAATTCGGCCGGAGATAAGCTTTATTGATAAAGTGTATCATCACATAAAACTTACACTCCTACTCTTTATCTATGCTATCTATCAAGCTGTCTAGTTTACAGTCCTGCTGTGAAAATTTGGCGGCTATCTTTAGTTGGTCGTACACCAAGCTAACCGGAATTTCTTGTCCGTTTGGTCCCCGAGGTCCGACCCGGGCCAGATGGTTCGTACCAAGTCCGGTATACCGCGTTTTCACCATGGCCCAGGCCTCCCGTGCACCTTCTCGACATGCCGATGCCTTCCACAGCTCAAAACGAAGACGAGCTCCCTTGAATAACTCTATGAGCTCCCCCATCATTCATGGAGGAGAATCGGATGGCCATAAAGCCTTCGCCATATTCCTCAAGGCTTTCCGAGCTCGCTCGTGCACCTTGGATAGCTCTTGCAGCACGTCGGCTTGGAATCTGGACACTTCTCCTTTGGGCTGCCCAGGTAACAAACCTACAGGCACAAATCTCGTAAATTTTTTTCATTAGGGGATTTATGAAAGTTTGGTTCAGGTACATACTAAATATGCCGCCCTTCAGCTTTTAGTTCTCGTTCAAGGCATCCAAGAGTTGGGCTCTTATGTCCTTCAGCTCCTCGGCTTGCCTGATGTTGGCATCCTATAGTTTATTCTTCTCATCCCTGGTCTGTGTCAGTAGACATTGACAGTGGCCTCTTGCCTTTCGGCATGCTATTTATCCGCCTACGCAGCCTTCAGTCTATCCTCCAGCTGATCGAACGATCCTGTAGCCGTAAACAAAATAGTGTATATTTGAAAAAAAATGTTGGCGCAGAATCATATTTTTCCGGACAGTGATGAACCTTACCATTCGGTGCCTTCTTGGACTTCTCTAGTTCAGCGGTGACAGCAGTAAGCTTGGTCCCACATTCTTCATGCTCCTTGGATAGCATGTTGTTTTTCTCTACGAGTACCTGATAATACAATGATCCTTAAATTAGTTTGGGCCAAACTGTTTCAAGTCTCGAGGGCTACTCACACATGAGTCTTTCACCTACAAAAAGCTCTTACCCACATATCCTTTGAAAGCTGGTGAGTGGCTCCAGCAAGCCCATCCCGAGTAGCTCGGATATATGCATCAGCAGAGTTTAGGGCATGGAACGCCTCTACGGTAAAACTGGGATCGCGCATGGCCTCTTTCCTCTGCTGTTGATTAATCGCGCTCTCCACCTCAGAATTGGTGACCGATACATCATCCAAATCCTCTTGGAGATGACAATCTGGCATTTTACCCGTATCAACCCTAGTCCTTACGGCAGGGTCCATGGCCGGATTGGTCGATGCATGACCGGCGTGGTCCCTGGATGTAGTCCGGTGTATGCTCTTCCTATAAAATGGCCCAACGGAAAATGTCACAATTCGGTCTGTCCACCGGGTGCATATTGAGAACTATACCTCGTTGGTGAAGGTGGGAGCGCGGTAGTATCACCATTGTGCTTTCTTTTTAAGGATCCCCCCCCCCCCGTGCAGGTGTTGCCTTCCTAGAAGACACCTTCGGTACAGCTCGGCGAGATGAGCGCCGCCCCTTCAGAGCATGAGACAGTGCGGTGGGTGAGGTGTGATGGAAAAACTCTTGTGGAGGAGACATCTCCTGGGTACTTACGTGTAAGGAGGGGAGAAGGCCGGGGTAATCGGATATAATAGCCACTTTCGTGCCATCATAGCTCGCCTGATAAAAAATTCCCTCCTTAAGCTCTATAAATATGTCCGGACCCTAGCGTAGACAACGGGATGCATCGTCCTCCCAATTGTAATGCCACATGGGAAAACCCCTAGATTGGAGTGGTTGAACACATCGCGTTAACGAAATTTCCATTACCTCAATCATTGATAGCCCGGAGTTGGCAAGTACTCTCATTTTGCTTGCCAACCTCTCAATCTCCGCATTGTCTCTTTCCTCAAGCCTCCGGGGATGCCAGCTGGTGCACTTCTTTAAAGGAGCGCTAGAGAATTCGGGAAGGCCACGCCGAATTGGGTCCAGAAGAACGACGTCTTCGATATAAAACCATTTCAAGGGCCACTCTTCGGATGACTTCTTCGGAGTGCCGGACAGGTATCCTGTCCCAGCTATGCGCCATACTTTGGCGCCGCCCACCTTGAATATAGATCCTTTTTGGGAGCAGGGAATGAGGCAGAAGAATTTCCGCCAGGGCTTCACCATTAAGGGAGGTTGACCCAGCCCGAACGGAAACTAGATTCGTTGTAGGAAGATATCCCTACCTTTGAAGTTCATTCAAATGGGTGTGACACAGAGCAGCTTTCCCAGTCGCCTTTTTTAGGGCCGTAGGGGCGTGAGGAGGAGTTAGGAGTGCCGGCCATGTTTGGACGATTTCCTGTGGCGAGTTCTAAGGATGTCCCCGTGGTGTGGAATGGCATCTGAGATCCAATCCCCTTAAATAGACTACATCCTTGCATGGTCGAGGGGTTATTTGTAAAAGATACCTGAATCGTTCGCATTCGTCTGACACGTGGAAGCCGGAGCGGCGACGGTGAAAAACATGATATTTAATATCGAGCGAAACTGTCGTCAGTCTGAATTATAATGGAGAACCTGCCTTGCAAAGCCCAAGACATAAAAACCAGATACTACATCATCAATGAATGCAAGTTCGGGGGATACTAAGGGAGTCCAGGATTAAGGGGTCCTCGAAGATACGAGATAGAAGGCCTTCCCCCGTGTCTGGATGGGACTCTCCTTTGCGTGGATGGAAAGCTTGGCTTTCGGATGTGAAGATTCCTTTCTCTATAAACTGACTCTGTACGACCCTAGGTCCCTCCGGTGTCAATATAAACAAAAGGGTTTAGTCTGTACAGGCAATCATAATTAGATAGGCAAAACATCTAGGGTTTAGCCATTACGATCTCGAGGTAGATCAACTCTTGTAACCCCTATACTCATCAGAAGTCAATAAAGCAGGAAGTAGGGTATTACCTCCATCAAGAGGGCCCGAACCTAGGTAAACATTGTGTCCCCTGCCTCCTATTACCTTCGATCCTCAGACGCACAGTTCGGGACCCCCTACCCGAGATCGGCCGGTTTTGACACCGACAGCCGAAAATAGTTTTTTTCTTGGGTTTAATATTGTATCCCGATCATATGAATATAAATTCCCAGTATGACTGAATGAAAGATATGTTTTGAGCGAACTGGCATTTTTCTGTCTTAGTGTAAAGACTTATCAAATGATTTTCTTTTGAAAAAAGGCAATGGTTTTTAAATATAAAACTCATCACAAACATTTTAGTTAGAACACCCGTATGCAAACCAGCAGCTTCCCCAGGAAGCCAAGGGAAAATGTGTCGAGCAGGATTTTTGCCGCTCTTGATCACAAACGTTTTAGATAGAACACCCGTATGCAAAGTGAGAGCAGGATTTGTGCATATCTTCAACGCAAATGGTTCTTTTGGATGACCCGTGTGCAACCACTTACAAACAATTTGGTAAGATTTGCATCTGTCATATTGGGTATGTTGCCATTTGTCAAACTGAAAATATTGACATTTGTTGATCTAGTAACATTGCCATTTGTCAACCTTGTAACACTACGATTTGTCAAAATATGAAGCTAAAAATCACTAGCAGTATCTAATTTTTGCAACTAAAATTTAGTAATTAAGCATAGATTTCATTCATAGAATAAGTAGTCGTTCTTTATACAAACAGTTCAACTCGACAGCTAAGCCGACCAAACTTTTCACCAATTGTTGCCAACCACGTACTGAAATAGCTAGTTATACTTTATATACTAGCTAATTTTAAGTATGTTGTACAGTTCCACCACATCTATAGTCAGATGAACTGAAAAAAATAGCCCCTAAATACTACTACTATGGAGGGCATTTGTACTACTTCCGGCTGCCTCTCCTCTGTCGAGCACACTCCGTAAGAGGCAGAGGAGGAGGAGCCTACCGACGAGCTGGACAACGGCAATAAACTGCATGCCGTTGATGCAGCTTTAGCGACGCTCACCTCGAACGCCCTCTGCCGCTCTAGATGACCCCTCTTGAAGTGGTGGTTCTCCTTGTAGATCTCTTGATTCCATTCCTCTAAGGTGGTGTGTGTTGCGGCCATGATGGCGGTAAGGATCTTTGCGTGCTCGATGAGGCACTCCTCCTCCTCCCGCAGGAACCGGGTGTAGTGCGCAAGATTGCTGACGCACGTGCGGGCATCCACCTCCGCCTCCCACCGTCGGGCGGCAGCGGTGGAGTAGGTGATGACCCCGGCGATCGATGGTGGGCTGGCGGCCACGGCGGTCGACGATGGGGTGGCGGCCACGACCACCACCTCCCGCCTTCGGGCCACGATGGCGGAGCGGGTGATGGCCTTGGTGGCCGACAGTGGGGTGGCGGCCACGACGGCCACTTCCCGCCTTCGGGACGCGATAGCGGGGCGGGTGATGGCCCTGGCTTTTGATGGTGGTGTGGCGGCAACAGCGGCCGGCAACAGCTGCCGACGGGCAGCGGGGGCAGAGCGTGTGGTGGGTGTTCCGCGCACACCCAAGAGGGACACCACGCGCACTACACTATGTCAGGGACTGAGCCGACGCCGCGGTGTAGCCTCCCAGCTAGAGTTGTCCTCTGATGACGGCGGAGTGGCTGAGCGATGATGACGGACCGGTGCCACTGGCGTTTGTGGGAGAAGCAGACAAGATAAGCTACAGGGAGGGAGGGGAAAATGTGACACAGGACTCGCCGGCCGTGAGGGTTTATATAGAAGGCCGGTAAGCATTAGGATTTTCGAGGATTTCAGCGAGTCGGATGGGAAGTTTGCGCGGGAACCTGCGAGGTTGCACGGAACGGGCTGATCAACGATTCATTGGCGCCACTGTTTGGCCAAAAGAACCCCCCCCCCCCGCGCGCTGCGCGAGCTTGCACTATAAGCCGTCTGCGGCAGCAGGGTGATAAGGCGTGCGAGAGGACGACGGAAGGCCACGTACACATACGGTTAATAAAAAACATTTGCAATTTAATTACCTACTATACCCCCGTCCTGGTTTATAAGTATGATTTAACTAATAAAATACGAGTGCATGTCGCCAAAGATTATATAGTTGGATTCATATTTGAAAATTGTTTCCAATTATATACTTTTTATAACATGCATTAACATTATGTTGGTTAAATTTGAGGGCAAAGTATGGCTCAGAATATAAAGGGGACTATAGACCAAGACACCGGTAGTAGCACACTGACGACTTGTACGCGACCATTTCTTGCGTGTTCAACTGCTCTATGTGTGCAGTTGCTTGCGGTTCAGGCGGCCGTGGCGTGCTCTGCTCGCGTCCCGCCACACGCGCTCTACTCTCGTGGCCCTTCGGGTGCTTTGCCCTCGTCCCTCCACGGCGTTGCCAGTGTTTGGGGCCGGCGCACGATCACGCACTTTCGTGTGCATGCGGTTGCGTCGGGCATGGCGCGACAATGTAGTTACCCGCTGCAAAAACTGCCATGCGGACATGCCGAGAATCCAGGCCACCCGGCCCCCATTTATTCTTGCGGCCATTAACCTTCATCTCTCGCTTCACATGACGCAATAAGCACACCCACGATGACACATACAGAGAGGACATCCAGCAGTTCCAATGGCGATCCCCGTGGCTCCAATGGCGCTCCCAGCGGCCGAGGACGACAACGGCCGGCAGTTCACCATGCATCACGTCGTGGACACCCACATGAGGGGGAAGGCCCTCTCGGTGGTGTACACAAATGATCCGGTCTTGGTGGAGATCTCCATCCAAACTATGGAGCAGTTCCTTGCCGAGGACAAGTACCAAGTGGTCAGCTTCGACCTCGAGTACACCATCCTTCGTGCCGGGCACGATCAGAAGGTTGCCGTCGCCTAGTTGTGCATGCGACATGACGTCCTCATATACCACTACCACCTTGCCACAAGGCCTTGTGAGCGTTTCTCTAGGTTTATCAACAGCTTCGACTATAATTTTGCTACAGTGGACACCACCAACAATCTAAAAGCGCTCAAGGTTTCGGGCTTGAAATGCCTAAATCTTGTCCACATCCAACACCACTACAAGGTCTGGGGCAGCGACAAAAACAAACTGAACTCCCTGGTTGACCTTGCCTCGGCATCATCGACCCCTACTACATGAAGATGAAGAATGAGAGCAAGAAGGACAAGAACGCCTGGCACAGTGTGTGGCATGAGAGACTGGATGAACAACATATCAAGTACGCGGCCAAGGACGCGTACACAAGCTACGTGATGCACAGGCGGATCGTTGACATGAGGAAGTGTCTTCTTCCTACCCGAAATGAGGGATCGAGCCATATAGCATTGGCGGGAGCGTACAAGAAGTGGATGACTAGATGATCGTTTCTCCTACTTTAGAATGCACGCAATTGTTTATGGAGGTGTGTGCGAATGATCTGTATAGTCACTTATGTAATTGGATATTTATTTTAGTTATATATATACATGTTATTCTTCTATAGATAGAGCAAATCACATGGCTTATTAGCGGCAATTGTCTGTGTTATTATTGGTCTTCGCACACATTTCTAATTACGGACCTATTCGCCATGTATCACACACATCTTGTTCAATTGAACCATTTCCATTGTGTTGCCTAATCACACACAGTTCATCCTAGTGAACTGTATGTTGTATATCGCACACACCTTCATCTGGCTTCTTGTTTCTTTTGTTCCTCCTCATCGCAAACAGTTAATTGAACTGAACCGTATGCCCTACATCGCACATGCAACTAAAATATGAACCACGTTTGATGCATCCTTCATCGCAAACATTTTGCACCTTTTTTACGGTTGTTTTACACCACTGTTTGTGATTATGGCATCACACACAGTTTTGTCGAAGGGTCTCTGATCGTAGTGACGCGTTTGGACCATCCTATAGTAGTGAGTCTGAGGCATATAATGTTCACGAGGGTGAACTCTATAAGCTAAGTACCACGAGTGTCCTCCAACGATGTATATTCGAAGAGGAAGGGAGATCGCTACTTCAAGAAACACACGCCAGCATGAGAGACATCAAGCTGTTGCTAGGACCTTAGTCAGCAAGGCTTTCTGAGTTGGTTTCTACTGGCCGACAACTAAGGCTGACGCAAACGCATTAATTCAGCGTTGCCCAGACTCTCAAGTGGTTGCCATGCAAAGCCACATGCCCCACACAGCCCTCTGCACCATCCCGATTGATAATGTCATGTACCTACGGTAGGGTCTTAGGCCTGACCTACATGCCCTACCCAAGGACACTAGGTATAAGAATCAAAGACCTACAAAGTTAGAAAGGAGATGCTGACTAGAATGACCACAGCGTGCAAATCACTCGACACAAGATCCACTCGATTACCCCTCCACCACTCGACCATCCATATTCACACGGAGTACCTGGTTTCACTCGAAGGCAGATCCACTCGGTCAGGCGATCAGTTCGTCGCTATAAAGATTATTAAGTGTAGGCATTACCTGTAGCGTATGCACCTTTATTTCTCCATTGAACCCTTGGGTAACAGAGCATTCATGCGAGGCCAGCGGACTCTATATAAGCCTCCCCTATGCTCCTACACATGGGTTTGCACCCCCTGTAATTCAACACTCCAAACACTAAAGCTCCCGCAGCACCGAGACGTAGGGTCATTACCTCCTCCGAGAGGGGCCTGAACTCGTAAACCTGAGTGTACAACCTGGCCGTAGCTAGGCTCTTCCCTCTCCTACGTACCCCTAATCTCTACTATCAGATCTGTTCCCACGATAGTTGACACCCACCGTGGGGCAGGCGTCTAAGCGACTTTCGGCGTGGTTGCGTTCTTTGAACTCCTTCATCATGGTTTCCGGTGGCGGATTGTCTCTGGATCACGAGACCCGTCTCGGCGCCCTTAGTTTCATCATTGATGATTCGGCCTGGCTCCAAGAAGCCCACCTTGACGTTGAGGCACTCCGTGCCAGTTCCTGTGGCGTCCTCCTCCTGCAGCCATCGACTCACTATCAGGCGTCTCCGGTGGCGTCTTCCCTCCCCGCTACTCGCCATCGCAAGCGATCCGGTCTCTCTCAGCTCCAGTGGTGGGTGAAACACACGGTTGTTCGTCAGTCATCCACCATGCAGATCGTGGCAATCGAGCCCGACGAGTCGCTCTATGGCTTGTTCGATCCATTGTCTGATCACATGGATATGCCTTTTGAGTGCGAAAGCAACGACCCGGCGGTGGAAGTCCTCGTGATTGGCTCCCACCATAGCCCACTAGGATTTCCCCGTGGCGAGGGTGAAAGTAGTGGCCCGTCGCATGCCAATGACAAGTACTACCCACAGGCCATCACTGCAAAGCAAAGAGAAGAACTGCAGCGCAGGAATGAGCAGGTCCTTCGGACCCCCATCGTAGGGGAGACTGCTGAGGCCCAGGCTTTATAAGCCGCATGCATAGGCACTCTGGCAGAACGTGCGCGTCTAGAGGATCTCCAGAAGTCACTTGAAGACCGCGCTCGCAGACAGCCTCTGAATCCCAATCGATGGCAGACGCGGTTATTCCCGAGTGGAACACAAAATGAGTATTAGGCATTCCGCACTCCGATTCAGAATGTTGCAGCCGTATCACGGATGGCAGATTCCATCCAACTGTCCTGATCTAAAGCAGTGGAAGGTCTTCGATAGATCTGAGCGTCGCTCAGGGCGGCTGGGTAGCAGAATTCAGCCGTTTCCCATTCACGCAATAGGATTCACAGCAGGTCAGTGAGGGCAGACATAGTTCAGTCGGCGCACAGTCAAAGATCACTGTGATGGCCTGGCTTATTAGGGATGATAGACTACTCATATCAATAAGGAATTCCTTCTTTTCCGGTAGCCCATTCGGACAGAACTCCAAAGTTAAGCGTGCTCAGCTTGGAGTAGTGTCAGGATGGGTGACCGACCGGGAAGTTGCTTCCGGGTGCGCATGAGTGAGGACAAAGTGCGCGGAAAAGACTATTATTGATCTGTTGGGCCAGTCTAGATCCCGCCAGGAGTAACGACCACAGGCGGGTGTGTCCGGGGCGTTACAAGTTGGTATCAGAGCCGACCCTCGCGGTTACACGGATGGTTGCGGACAGGTGCGTGGTCATGTTGTTCATGACGGTTGTGACCCATCGTGGGACACGGCATGGCACATGTACTGGACTGGAAGCACAGATGAATGTGCCAAGAGGGAACGTTCCTGTGGCCTGACGAGGACGTCGGTTCCTCTGAGTGGGGGTGTATGTGATGGCCTGGCTTATTAGGGATGATAGACTACTCATATCAATAAGGAATTCCTTCTTTTCCGGTAGCCCATTCGGACAGAACTCTAAAGTTAAGCGTGCTCAGCTTGGAGTAGTGTCAGGATAGGTGACCGACCGGGAAGTTGCTCCCGGGTGCGCATGAGTGAGGACCAAGTGCGCAGAAAATACTATTATTGATCTGTTGGGCCAGTCTAGATCCCGCCAGGAGTAACGACCACCGGCGGGTGTGTCTGAGGCGTTACAATCACCTCCGCGGAGTGAAGATCACGGTTATCACAAAGATCAGTACCTGGATCAAGGCCACGGTTAGTTTGCTCATCGACATCACCATGATGACCACCCTCGAGTGCCATCACCCCTTCCGAGGGGTCGTCCATATGCGCCCCGGCTTTACGACAGGCGCCCTTACGGTGACGAGCGAAGAGAGCCAATCGATCCCCGAGATTCTGGATACAACGCAAGGTCAGTCGTCGTGCAAAATCTGGTCGACAAGGGCAGAGCTCACCGAGAGGGTTTGGATAGACATCGCCAGAGTGGAAGTGGGGTGTTTGTCTCTGGGCCCGAGTGCTTTAGCAGGGCCATACGAGCTGTTGAGATACCACCCAACTTTAGGTTGGCCACAGTGGTGAACAAGTTCACTTATGAGTCAAAGCTACATACATGGTTGGAAGATTACTAAGAGGCTGCGCAGATTGGTCGCGGCAATGATTATGTTGCCATGAAGCATTTGCCTTTGATGTTAGAAGGATCGGCCCGGGCATGGTTGGACCAGTTGGCTCCGGCTAGCATACACTCCCTACTGCAGGATGCTACTAACATGACACTACGATCAGTGACCCTTCGACAAAACTGTGTGCGATGCAATAATCACAAATGGTTGTGTAAAAGAACCATCAAAAAAGGTGCAAAACGTTTGTGATGGAGGATGCATCGAACACGGTTCAGTTTTTAGTTGCGTGTGCGATGCAGGGCATATGGTTCACTTCAATGAACTGTTTGTGATGAGGCGGAACAAAAGAAACGGGCAGCCAGATGAAGGCGTGTGTGATGTACAACATATGGTTCACTTGGATGAACAGTTTGTGATTAGGCAACACAAAAGAAATGGTCAGCCAGATCAAGGTGTGTGAGATATACGGCATGCGGTTCACTCGGATGAACTGTTTGTGTTGAGACAAGATAACAGAAACGGTTCAATTAACAAGATGTGTATGATACGCGGCAAATAGGTCTATAATCAGAAATGTGTGCGAAGACCGATAATAAAACAGACGGTTGCTAATAATAAGACGTGTGTGTTGTGCGACGGGATTGCATACAGAACAACAACATATATATACACACACACTTATAAGGCCATGGTTGCATAACCAAATTAAACATCCACTTACATAGATGGTTACTACAACCATGGCATTTGCACACACCAAAGTAAACTATTACATGCATAATTACATAGGTGGCTACTACACACATGACATTTCCACACACCAATAAAGTAAACTATATATTACATGCATGATTAACTAGCATAAACGATCATCTGATCATCATCTACTTCTTGTGATGCTTGCTCTGCTTGTGGCTCGATCCGGGCTCGTCGATTTGGGTAACGAGTCACTTCCTCATGTCAACGAGCCACCGGTGCATCTTGTAGCATCTGTACACTCTCCTGGCCACGAACCTGAGGTGAGGTTCATCCAGTTGCCGCATCCAGGCCCTGTGCCAGGATAAGGGACTTGTTCTCTGGGCATCCTGCTTCATCTTTTCATAGAAGGGGTTGATGATGGCCGAGGCGAGTTCGACCAGGGAGTCCTTCGTGCTGCCCCAGTGTAGCACCGAAGATGCAATTCTATCCCAATGACGTGATATAAACTCATCAATGGGGCACAATCACATTTCGAGCACATAGCAAGGTGGACATCATTACAACATAGCATGTACTGAATAGATGAGAATAGAAGATAAATGCTTACACTCTCAATACATCAATCCATACCAATCATCATACATAAGAGCAGGATCCGACTACAGATGAAATCAAACGAAAAAGAAGAAGGACATCCACCCTGTAAATCCTAGGTTCACCGACCTAGAACCTATCCCTTGATCGAAGAAGAAGAAGCAGAAGAACTCCAAACAATCAAGCATCGCACTTGCGTCAGATCATCGCATTACCTGTACCTGCAACTGTTGTTCTAGTAATCTGTGAGCCACGAGGACTCAGCAATCCCATTACCATGGGTATCAAGACTAGCAGAGCTTAAAGGGGTATGGAAAGGATAAGTGGTGAGGTTGCAGCAGCGGCTAAGCAATATATGGTGGCTAACTCATGAGTACAAGAGTAATGATCAAGAAGTGATCCTGAACTACTTACTTCAAACATAACTCAAACCGTGTTCTCTTCTCGAACTCCCTTGAAAAGAGACGATCACGGTTACGCAACGTGGTTGGTGTATTTTTAAAAGAGTTTACTTTAAGTCCTCTACAACCGGATATTAAAAAATTCCCATCTACCACATAACCGCGAGCACGGCTCTCAAAAGTTTAAACCCTACAGGGGTGTCCCAACTTAGCCCATGACAAGCACACGATCCACAGAGACAATCCTCCATCGTCGGACACCAGATCAGACTCAGAATGCCGGTGCCCAAGACATTTCGACAATGCTAAAACTAATCCAGCAAGACCGTCCGAATGTGCCGACAAATCCCGATAGGAGCTGCACATATCTCGTTCTCAGTGCACACCGGATGGGACATCCTACGAGTAAAACCAACCCTCGAGTTTCCCTGAGGTAGCCCCGCAGTCTACTCGGTTCGGACCAACACTCAGAGGAGCACTGGCCTGGGGGGTTGAATTAAGAAATCCTCGGGGTCCAGAAAGTCCCTAGGCAAGTTTTAGTTCTTATTAGGCAAATGGTAAAACCAATGTTGGGCCTTGTTGAAAGAGTGTTATTCAAAGCGAACTATCAAGAGGGCCACATATCCCTAATCATGTTAGGGACGCAAAATCAAGGAACATAACACCGGTATGACGAAAACTAGGACGGCAAGAGTGGAACAAAACTCCAGGAAAAAGGCCGAGCCTTCCACCCTTTACCAATATATAGATGTATTAATTAAATAAGAGAGATTGTGATATCCCATGATACCCATGTCCCAACATGGAACAACCTGCAACTGCACCTGCAACTAGCAATGCTATAAGAGGTGCTAAGCAAAGCGGTAACATACCCAAACAACGGTTTACTAGGAAGGGTAAAAAAATTAGAGGCTTATCAAGACAACTAGCAAAGCAATTATAGATGACCATTACTTGACAATTTGGGAGGCTTGATCAACAAGTGGTAGGTAGCGCGACGTAGCGATACCATCGAGACAACTAGCAAAGCAATTATAGTAGTGGTAGCCCAAGTAATGGTCATCTTGCCTGAAATCCCACTAGGAAGAAGACCGGATCCATGAAGTAGACGAACCAACCTAGTCGAACAGAACCTCAAAATCGCAACGTAACCGGAACTATCAATGAGAATGGCAACCGGAAAGAAGGAAACATCATGGTAAACAACCATCACATAAACATGGCATGCTCCACAATCAAGTATGATGCATGTCCAAGTTAATGAGCATGTCATGGAAAGTGCACAAACAATACTACAAATTAAGTGGAGCTCAATATGCAACAAGTTGCATATTGATGAAACACCACATTCATTTATTTAGTTCTCTCCCGTTTATGTAGCCAACAATATTAAATGTTGTTAAACATGGAAAGAGGTGAAGCATAATTAAACTAACTATTTAGGCAAGTTTAAATGAGGCCAGAAATATCAAACAACAATTCCGGTAAATCCTCATGTGCATATAGCACTTTAATGCAAACAACAATTTGAAACATTTTAATGTTGTTATCATGATGCGGATGACATATGCATGTTTTATGCAATTTGATGTTGGCATAATATGATTGGAGGCATTTGTCGCCATGCCGGAAGGAAAAGGGTGCCATGACGGCGAAATGGAAATGGTGCCATGGCGATAAAAATAGAAATGGTGCCACGGCAACATTCCGGTCCCGGTAACTCGATTGAGATACCGATGCAAAAGAGAAGTGTGCGGATGTGTGGAACACGCAAGAGATGATGGGGTGCTCCCGGTAACCAGGTTCCCATGGGTCGGTGGCATGGCAAACAAGGAGGAACGTGCAATGATAGCTCGGACACGGTGCAAACACAGTGCAAACACGGGCATCTCATACAACAGACGTGCATTCATTCACGGGTTATCGTCTTGGCGGTTATACCTTCGAAGCGTGCCTTTTCGGAACGGATCAAGTTCAGAGTGGTGTAGAGGAAGTATACATTCTCGAGACGGTCGTAGTGGAAGTAGTCGTTCATGATGATCGGGGTCACGGCGAGAAACTTGATGTCCACGGGGTCTAAGGTAGAGGAGGTAGTGGTACTATTTATCGGTCGTCATGGTACTTGGGGTCTTCGGATTTGTCGATCTCGATTCTTGCGATGATAGTGGTACATGTGGTTGTAGTGTTCGGGTCATCTTTAGAGGTACTTGACGCATCACCGGGTGTAGTCATACAAGAGGGTCTTGACGAATCCGAAGGGGTACTTGGCAACCCAAAATTACTCCTGTCCGAGGAGGTCTCGGTCTTGGAGTTGGCGCAAGGCTCATAAGGGACGCAGATGCAAAGAGTCAGCGAACATGGCGGTGGTAATGGCAGCAGCAAGCATGGCAAGGCTTGAGTGCAACGACGCCATGGGCATGCAGCAAAGCAAAGGAGCATCGGGGCTCATGTCATAGCAGAGGCAAGAGCGGGGCACGAGGAGCAAGGCGAGCAACAAAACAAGACACGGAAGGAGGAGGTGCTGCCGGGCACTTATGGTGGTGGAGCAGGGGCTCCACGCAAACAGGGCCGTGGTGGAGGTCGCCGTCGAGCGCGCAAGCACGCCGAGCAAGGGATCCCTCGGGTCGTGCAGAAGAGGAGGACAGAGCAAGGGAAGGAGGGCGGCGCAAAGGTGAGGCGCGGGGCAGCGACGGTCGCCGGCGGCGAGCACATGAGGTCGCGACGGCGTCAGGTGGCGTGATTGTGGCGGCGGGCCGGCTCGATCCGGGCACGACGGTGGCGGGGAGGTGACTGGCAGGGTGGTCGAGCTCGAGGTGGGCTTGGGCGAGGGGATTGGGCGCTACGCATGGGGATCAGGAGAAGGGGACGAGGCTGGTAGCGCTAGAGGAGGACGAAGGGAGAGAGTTGGGGATCAAGAGAAGAGCGAGAGAGATGGGGATCGGGGCTGCATGCGTGGGATTGGGCGAGCGGCGGCGGGCAGAGGGAACGAGGGAGTGGGATTGAGAGGAGAGGTCGGGCCTAGGGTTTAGGAAGGGGTCGGCTGGGCCTTAGGTGCAGATTGCCTTGGTGGGCCTGCGCAGGAGGTGTGGAGGCCCAGTTGGGCTGGCTTTCTCTCTCTTCTATTCCCTTCTCTTTTATTCTATAGGAGAAAAAGAAATAGAGAGAAGAAAAGAGAGCGAGAGAGGGTTTGGAAAGAGCTTGGGTATGGGGATTATTTTCCCAGACTCACAAAAATGCGAGGAATTTGACAAAAATAGCGTGAGGATTTTTAGATGAAGTAAAATCTACACCTGTTCGATTTATCTCAGACAAGTTTGAATTTCGAAACCCATTCAAATGACCAACAAATGGGTTGAAATTATAGGGGGTGACCCAACACACCAGATGTGATTTATGGGCGGACTTGGAACATTTATGTAGAAGTAAAATTGCAACTCAATTTTACTAGAAGGTCGAAAGGAAGGATAGGAAGTTGAGTCGGATAAAAGAAGAGTTGAAGAATAATGGAATTGTGTTATGGGTGATTCCAAGTTAATGGAACATTTATTATAGCCCCCTAATATACTGGGAGGATATGTCATAAAGAGAAATCACCATGCAAATTCCCTCGATTTAAATGGACCGAAAATCCATATGACTTGTTTGTTTGATTTGAAAAAAAAATTAGTGATATGATGGCATGATGACATGATGCAATGCAACAAGCAAAGATGAATGCAACGAACAAAATAAATCACATGATGAATATCGGGATCCATGGAAGGCATCTAGAGAGCCCGTCTTGGGGTGTCACACGCAGACCCTGTAGTGGTCACGGATTTCGATAAGGTTCTTGCAGGCCAAGACCGTAACACTGTGCGCTTTTACATCGTTGGTGGTTTACACCGTGGCGAACTTGTAGTCGGTGATGTTAACAAACCTATTGAAACGGTCGCAAGGCTTTGTGGACATGTAGTAGTGGTAGATATGGACGTGATGGCGCATGCACAACTGTTCGACGACAACCTTCTGATCTATGTCGGGACTACCGGTGGTGTACTGGAGGTCGATGCCGAGCACCTTGTACTTGTCTAGAGAAAGCAACTGCTTAGCGTTGTTGATGTAGTCGTCCACCACGGTCGGGTCGATGGTGTACACCACCGAGAGATCCGTCATCCTCGCGTGGGTCTCCACCCAATGCTCGCCGAATTCCATTGGAGCACCGCTAGATATCCCCTCTCTATGTGTCGTCGTGGGTGTGCTTGTTGTGTTCTGGGGCGTGATCGAAAGGTTGAAGAGACTAAGGTTATAATGGCCATGGGAATTAAAGGGGAAGCCGGACTGCCAGGAGTATTGGCAGGCCATGATGGCAGTTCTAATTTGCAGCGCGTAACTCCATCGTGTCGCACGTAACTGCATAGCATGGCAACGCGCGTGGCACAACCGCATGCATATGGGGCCCTCGACGTGATCATGCGCACGCCCAACTGCTAGCAGAGCATGCGCCAAGCGACGGGAGAAGAGCGCTCCGTGGTCACCTCAACGGCAAGCAACCATAAACATATTTGCATATACAACAGTTGAACACGCAAGGAAAAGTTGTCGACAAGCCGAGCGTTCCAATGGACGCGAGCAGAGCACGCCAACAGACGCGAGTAGAGTGCGGCGCGGCGCCTAACGGTGAGCATAGCACGCTGCGGTGCCTAACGGCGAGCAGAGCTTACCAGGGACGCGAGCAGAGGCCAGCACAGTGATACGTGGCAAATTAGAGTTGCGTGTGCGATACGTGGCATATAGTTGATCCATCTGAACTGTTTGTGATGGAATAAGTTGTGTGTGTTGCAGGCAAACGCTTGCTGCTATATAACCATAAATTAACCAAAAAGTATTAATGCATGTAACAAAAATTTTATAACTAGAGACTATGTTCAAATACGAATCCAACGATATAATCTTTGGCGACATGCATTCGTATTTTATTAGTTAAATCCTACTTATAAACCTGGACGAGGGTATAGTAGGTAACTAAATCGCCAACGTTTTTTTTGAATTAACCATATATCTACGTGTCCTTCCGTCCTCCTTTCGCACGTCTTGTCACCCCGCTACCGCAGACGGCTTACAGCGCAAGCTTGCGCAGCACGCGGGGGTGTTCTTTTACCCAAACTGTGGCTCGAAGTGGCGCCAATGATTCATCGGTGAGCCTGTTCCCACGCAACCTCGCAGGTTCCCACGAAAGCTTCCCGCCCGACTTGGTGAAATCCCCCAAAATCCCATTGCTTTACCGGCCTACTATATAAACCCTCACGGCTGGCGAGTCATGCGTCGCATTTTCCGCTCCCTCCCTATAGCTTATCTCGTGAGCTTCTCCCACAATCGCCAATAGCACCAGTACGTTGTTGTCGCTCAGCCACTCCGCCGTCATTAAAGGACAACTCCAGCTGGGAGGCTACACCGCGGCGGCGGCTCAGTCCCTGGCGTAGTGTAGTGCGTGTGGTGACCCTTTTCACTACAAAAAAATACACTTCTGTGACGATATGTGTTTGTCACCGTAGGTCACTTTTTTGTCATGCATGTACATCCATGACAAATTTATGACAGAATCAAGATAGTCATACCTGTGCTGTCGTAGAAGTGTTCCATGACATTACCAAAATTATCATCACAGAAGTGTCCACTTGAATGACGATAAATCACGCGTCATAGAAGTGCTTTCGTCAAGGGTGACCGACACATGGCATCCACCGTAACGGAACACCGTTAAGCTATCGGGTCGGGTTTTGGATCCGATAACCCGTTAACAGCCCCGACCAAAGGGGATTTTCCACGTGTAAAATCATCGTTGGTTAGAGGAAACACGTGTCGGCTCATCGTTGGGACAGATGTCATCCACTCATTGGACAGGAGGTGCCTATGATAGGTCGACACATCGCACGGCCCAACAGTGGCCCATTCCGGCGAAAAAGGCCGGCCCAGTAAAAATTAGCAGGCCGGCCCATATAAGGCCTACTTGTGTCAGGTCCATTTAAGCCCACGACCCATACGAGATGTGCCAATTCGGCCCGTTAAAGATTTGACACCATTGCAGCCCATCGTCAGTTCGAGCCCATTAACAGCCCGCTATATATTTGGGCTCAATATCGGCCCGATGAGATTTCGGCCTGTTAATGGCCCATTTAATGGATGGGCCAATTTTCAGGATGTACATCTTTCGGCCTTTTAGCGATCCATTTAAATGTTGGGCTAATTCCCGGTCCGGTGTGTCTTTCAGCCTGTTGACGGCCCATAAATCTGATGGGCCATTTGTAGTCGGACCTGAGTTTCGGCCTTTTAGCGGCCCATTTAAGTGTTGGGCCAATTTCTGGCCCGGTGTCACTTTCAGCCTGTTGACGGCCCATAAATCAGTTGGGCCAATTGTAGTCGAACCTGAGTTTTGGCCTTTTAGCGACCCATTTAAGTGTTGGGCCAATTCCTGTCCCTGTGTGCCTTTCGGCCTGTTAACGGACCATAAATGAGTTGGGCCATTTGTAGTCGGACCTTAGTTTTGGCCTCTTAACGACCCATGCCCTTCATGGTCCAATACCAGCCCGGTTTCTCTTTCGGCCTGCTAAAGGCCCACAACACAGTTGGGCCGTTTACAATACGACCTGACTTTCGGCCTCTTAGCGGCCCATGCTCTTCATGGTCCAATACAAGCCCGCTGTCTCTTTCGGCCTGCTAAAGGCCTATAGTGTAGTTGGGCCATATGTAGCCCAAACTTAGTAACGGCCTATTAACGGCCCGTGAAATAAATTGGGGCCACCTGTTGCCCGCTTCAATGTTGGCCTGTTAACGACCCGGGAGGTAAGAGGGCCGACCATTAACTTTCGGCCTATTAACGGCCCATTAACTTAATGGGCCCACTAAAGTTTGTTCATGTCTTTAGGCTAAATTAGATAATTTGAGCCCATTACGACGAGCAAAGGTACGGCATACAGGGAATAACGTTGACATCCAGAATATATTATAGGAAATTACATCCACCGGGCAATCAAAGATTGATGCTAGTGCAAATAAATGAGCAGAACCTAACCATCTACAACGTCACAATCTGCAACCTCAGCATAGATGACGCCCATAAGCATGTGAGCAAGTTCTTGCTACTTTGCCACACTGTCTCTGAAAACATTGATCAGTTGTTGTGTCGCACGACTCTGCACCTCTGATTCATCCACCATTTCCATCATTGCTTCAGCCATTAATTGGTTCACAAACATACATTTATTCAGTCGCATTCGAGACAGAGGATACTGAACAGATTCAGATGGCGATTTTGGCAGGCTTGTATTATTGATAGTGGAGAGTGTCTTGACCACTGCATCATAACATAAATTAGGACGGGAACCAAACATATTAACCATGAGTTATTGCCATATTACCTGGCCTCGATTTACTGGAAAGAAACAATGGGGTTGCCTTGCTATTTTTAGAGTTTTCTTCTTATCTTCAGCAGCCTGCCAAAAATTAACACACTAGCATTGCTATCATTGGCCAAGTCAGATAATAGGAAAGCAACATTGACACAACGAACGTTTGGGCAACTATCCTACACCAAATTAACACAATATGGCACAACTATCATCAGCCAGGGAAGGTAATACGAAAGCAACATTGACACAATGAATGAATGGGCAACCAGAGAAGCACTACAATTCAGTAATGTGCGTGATATGAGATAGCACATTCATGCAGCTCAGTATGCAAAACTACCAGGCAGTTTTCCATATAAAAATCAACATTGGCACCTTTAACATTTTGCTACAACTAATTTTAGATCAGATAAAGGTTAGATTCGGGCCGATTAACAAAATACATGCTGATGTAAAAATATAGTGATATACAACAGGTACTTACATCAGCACTGGAGGACAGAGAATTCCCGCAAGATATTTTCCTTGAATACAATCCCAATGGAGGAAGTCTTGTATCGTTTAACCTTATTTTCTAAAAGAGAGACGGGTAAGAAACATGTAGAAAATATGATCAGAATGCTATAAAATTTCATGATGCGAGGATACGCACACGCTTCTTAGAATGGAGTTGACATTCTTTTGCTGGACTAGAGCGGACTAGTTCTTTGGCCACTGGAATATGCTTATTATCAGTGGGAGTTGGGTTTCTCTGTGCTGGAGCAGTATCTATGAAAAATGGAGTTGGTTTATTATCTCCTGGCGTTTGGATCTTTTGCAAAGACCTGGTTTGTAACCCTTCAGATTCTAACATAGTCATCTTCCCCTTGCATGCCTTATATAGAAGAATGGTGCTTCAATTATAAAACATGCTATAGCAGAGATGGAATAGGTACTGAAGAATAGAAAGGCATGACATATTGTCATGTATTCCCTCCATCCATAAATAAATGGTTGGGTCTAGGCGTATTTCAGTTCTAGATACATCCAGTTTTATCCATTTCTGCAACATGTAATCCTGGTGGAGGGAGTATGACGTAAGAGCTAGGGATACGACAGGACAATACAGTAAAAAACACACTAAAAACCCACTGAAGAACCAAAGTAATCAAACCCATAGATATGAGATAGTACACTCATGCCGCTCATGATGCAAAACTACCAGGCACTTTTCCTTACAAAAATCAACATTGTGGCCTTTAATCATACATTTTTCTACAACTAAATTTAGATCAGATAAAGGTTGGATTCACGCCGATTAACAAAATACATGCTGATGTAAAAATATAGTGATATAGAACAGGTACTTACATTTGCATTGGAGTACAGAGAATTCCTGCAAGAATCTTTCCCCACAGACGATACCAGTGCAGAAATTCATCTATCTGTTAAGCTTATTTTCTAAAAGAGAGATGGGTAAGAAACATGTAGAAAATATGATCAGCATGCTATAAAATTTCATGATGCAAGGATACGCACACGCTTCTTGGAATTGAGTTGACATATTTTTGCTGTACTGGAGCGGACTAGTTCTTTGGCCACTGGAATCTGCTTATTATCAGTAGGAGTTGGGTTTCTCTGTGCTGGAGTAGTATCTTTAAAAACTGGAGTTGGTTTATTATCTCCTGGCGTTTGGATCTTTTGCAAAGGCCTTGTTTGTAACCCTTCAGATTCTAACATAGTCGTCTTCCCCTTGCATGCCTTGTATAGAAGAATGGTGCTTTAATTATAAAACATGCGGCAGCAGAGAGATGGAATAGGTACTAAAGAATAGAAAGGCATGACATATTGACATGTATTCCCTCCATCCGGAAAAAAATGGATGGGTCTAGGCGTATTTCAGTTCTAGATACATCTTTTTTATCCATTTCGGCAACATGTAATCCGGACGGAGGGAGTATGGTGTAAGAGCTAGGGATACGACAGGACAACACAGCAAAAAGAACACTAGTTGAATGTAAAACTGCATGGTAGCGGAATACATACAGAAATAACTAAGGCAACATACACGTGTATGATTGGGAAAATAAGATGGCATTGCAACAGAGCACTAGAACAACACTTCAATGTAAAAAAACATGGTATGGTAGACAGATGAAGTACATACTGATGAATAACAATGCATAAGATATTCATAAGCATGATGTCCAAATTAAGCAGATGGCATTGCGATAGAGTAGAATGACAATACTTAAATTTGAAAACATGTTATCATGAATGGAGTAGGTACTGAAAAACAGGAAGGCATGACATATTTACATGCATGATCAGCATGCTAAGCACATGGCATTGTAATAGAGTAGATACACTCCAGGACATTATATGCATGTTGTACCCATATCATAGGCCAAGTTAGAGCAAGGACCTTGTGGGGTGAAGAGGATTCATCATCTTTCTGCAAGTCTTCTGAAGAACTGCCTTTACATGTTCCATCATATTGGGTATCATTGACATCAAGTTTATTGGCCTTTACATTGCTCTGTGAGGTTCTTGTGGATATATCAGTGTGTGCAATTATATCTGACATGCATGGAAGACAACTAGTAGTTAGATTTATGTAATGAGTGCCTGTAGGAGACAACATAAATAGTAGGACTGGGGTTAACTAGCAGCAACAGGTCTCATAAACTAAAGGGAGAACACAGATAAAAGCTACAGAATATGTATCATTTGTACTCTAGATTAACTAGATGACACACAAAAGTATTAAAGAACAACATAGGAAATACTAGAAGTGGTATAATACTATAATCACCAGCCTGTGGGATAGCATTGGCTGGTGGATGATAACTATGGAACAGTGTTACCTAAAGAACAAGTATCTTAGCTGAACTATGGAACAACGTTAACTCCTGAACAAGACCCGTAAGAGATCAGCATGAATATACAGTGAAATGTGATGATCTATTTTCCATGCTTAGATGAATAACAAAGCCATAAATGTTGCACACAAGTAAGATGATGGTACAACCTATCTGGCTGCCATCCATAGGAGTGAGCATCATGTGCTGACTTGTGGATGGCCCTGCAGTTGTTGTGGCTGTGCATGTCGGGCACGTGCATTCGATGCAGGGAACTGTTGAGTGGGGACTATAGCTCCCTTCTGGTGTATGCTTCCCTTGTTGGAGCAGCTGCGGTGAGTCGAATGACGGTGTGTGTGAAGATGCAGATAACACATAATGTTAAGAACGACATATCTCTTTGATCTGAAGAAATACACTAAGAGATCAATAGCAAGGTACGAGAGTGGTCACACGTCTGTTGACTGACGACTAAATTGGGGTCACACGATTTTATTTTATTTTGGTACTGTCCGATCTACGCCGGATGTCTGGCCGTCTTGTGCCTCCCGGCTAACACTGTTCGGAATATTCCCCAAAGAGCCAGCGACCAATGGCAGAGCAGCCTGCCTCCGCCGTCTGTGGTCCCAGCCAAAACCCTGCTCCCGCCCCACCACACTGCCCTGGTTGCGCCGCCCCCGGGCCAATCCACAAAGACTCACCGTCATCCAGATCCTGCGGCGGCAGTACCTTCAACCCACGCAACTCTAAAAGATAGCCATCTAAGCGCTGCTTCCACGATGAACTTTGCGGCCCCGCACCCTTACGTTAGACACCAGCCAACTGATAGCCTAGGAGCTCCGCCGCCTCGAGGGGTGCTGCTTCCCATTGCAAATCGATTGGCCCAGAATAAAAATTCAGACAACTGTTGTAATGCCCTGAGACCGATGTGCCAGGTGTCCTCCAGTTATTCACTGTTGTTGCCGTGTCATTCGATTGCGTGTTGCATCTTGCCATGTCATCATGTGCATTGCATCATCATGTTTTAAAAAAAACTTGCATCCGTCCGGGTTCCCCCGTTCTTTCCGTTGTCCGTTCTGAGCCCAGACACACTTGCACCCGCCCGCGGCACGTCCGGAATAGTATTTTATAAGTGGCCGGGAAATGTTCTCGGAATGGGACGAGAGTTGGCGTGCGGTCTTGTTATAGTGTAGGTAGACCGCCTGCCAAGTTTCATCGCAATCGGAGTTTGTTTGACGCCCCAACGATTAACTATAGCGGCAGTATAGCCGGTCTAACGTCGGACGTTTTCGGTCTCCAGAAACAGTCGCCGGGCCTCCCTCTCTTCTCTTCTCTCAGCTCGAGACCATCTACACAGCCCACTACCTACCGCCAGGTCCAACCTAACCTCTCTCGTCAGCCCGCAGCCCCCCTCGCGCGCATCCGAAATTGTCCCGGACCCGACCCGGGCAGTCATCACCGTTGGATCCGGATCGTCCCCAAACGTCTACAAAACGTCACTGTTTTCTTATTTGGACTTCCTAGCTATTTTATTCATGATCGTTCGATTGCGATCGGAGGGACGAGGTAGCCCCTAACCTAATCTGTGATGTATTTATACTCCACTCCTAGTCTTTTTGGACAAACCCTAAAATCTAGGAGATGTGCCCCGTCGCCCGCCGCCGCTTTCCAAATCCACATCGGGATCTCCTCCCGCAGCAACCGCAACTCCACCTTGTTCTTAGCGCCGGTCCAACCAACGCTCTCCTACCACCATCGGCTCCATCCAGCCGCCGCCTTGCCTCACCCAAGCAGCAGCGTGGCACCGAAGCAGCCCCGGGCTCCTCCTCTTGCGCCTCTACGCCTGCTTCCCCTTCGCCTCGTGCCGCCGAAGGTCACCTCCCTGCCAAGTTCGCCGCCGCTGCTCCCCTGCTACCTCCAGGCGCCGCCCTGTTCCTCTCCTCCTGCCTCTGTTTCTCCATCTCCTTCCCCCACATGTTCTCGCTCTCTCTCTCGCAGGCTCCAGCCGCCACCATGGGGCGTCACCTCCCCGAGCTCTGTCCATCGCCGGGAATGGGATCCCCGGGGCCGGATCCGCCCAGCTCCGGTGTGGATCTGTCGTCCCTGACCTCCGCTCACTCCGGTCGCCATTCGTCTGAGTCTGGCGAGCTCCCGTTGCCGCTCCCCGCCTCTGCATCTCGCTGCGTCGAGCAGTGCACGAACTGGCCGAGCCCGTTGATCCATCGCGTGGACCACAGCCGTCGCCCCGCCAAGTCTCTCGCCCCGCCTCGGCTTGCCCGCTTCGCCAGCGCCAAGTCACGCTGGCCTTCCCGTCCAGCGCTACCGCTGCTCTGCTCCCTGACGAGTAGAGGATCGCGCCAGCTTCAGTGCCCCTCCGCGCGTGGCCCAGATACAGCAGGCCCAGCCTGCCTCCCCAGCTGCGCCTAGCCTCTCCACAAACCGGCCCATGAGGCCTGGTGAGGCAGCCCCTGTCCCTGTGCACTTTTGGGCCGGCCAGATTCGGCCCGGGACATATTTTTTTCTGCAGAACGTTTTTTTTCTATTAATCCTGAAACTGCTGTTTTACAGAAAAGTCCCTAGACAACATGCATATAATAACTCACAAACCGTGCATCGGATTAAAACAAACTTAATATGAAACTTGCTTAGAATTTCATCTAGTTTAATAATATGCAACTTTCATCCGTGTTTAAAATGCTATTTGTTTAAATTTGTTTAAATAACTTGCTAAAATGCTTTATTTCATAACTAAATAACCGTAGCTCGGATTTTAATAAACTTTATATGTAATTGGGGTAGAATCTTGCCTAGTTTAACATGGTGGCTTCACTTTGCATGCTTAACAACTCTAAAATTATGTTTAGGGCAGAACAGTACCAAACCTAATATATGCATATGAGGAGTTTCCGGAATTGTTGTTCGTTGTTTCCGGCCTCATTTAAACTTGACTAGATAGGTAGTTTTCATTTGCTTCACCCTCTTGCCATGCTAACAACATTTAATCTTGTTGGGTACATAAACGAGAGAGAACTAAATAAGTCATGTGGTGTTTTCTTCAATATGCAACTCCGTTGCATATTGAGCTCCACTTAATTTGTAGGATTGCTTGTGCATTTTGCCATGCCATGCCTCTTTAAATCGGACATGCATCATACTTGATTGTGCATCATGCCATGTTTATGGGTTGGTTGTTTACTATGTTGTTTGCTCCTTTCCGGTGTTGTTTCTTCGGGTTGGTTCCGATAACGTCGTGTTGTGAGGAACCGTTCGTCTACGTCCGTTTGTCTTCTTCATGGACTCGTTCTTCTTCCTTGCGGGATCTCAGGCAAGATGACCATACCCTCGAAATTACTTCTATCTTTGCTGGCTAGTTGCTCGCTCTTTTGCTATGCCTATGCTACGATACCTACCACTTGCTTATCATGCCTCCCATATTGTTGAACCAAGCCTCTAACCCACCTTGTCCTAGCAAACCGTTGTTTGGCTATGTTACCGCTTTGCTCAGCCCCTCTTATAGCGTTGTTAGTTGCAGGTGAAGATTGAAGTTTGTTCCTTGTTGGAACATGGATATGTTGTTCCTTGTTGGAACATGTCGATTTGGTTGGGACATCACAATATCTCTTATTTAATTAATGCATCTATATACTTGGTAAAGGGTGGAAGGCTCGGCCTTATGCCTGGTGTTTTGTTCCACTCTTGCCGCCCTAGTTTCCGTCATACCGGTGTTATGTTCCCGGATTTTGCGTTCCTTACGCGGTTGGGTAATAATGGGAACCCCTTGACAGTTCGCCTCGAATAAAACTCCTCCAGCAATGCGCAACATTGGTTTTACCATTCGCCACCTAGCCTTTTCTTTTCCCCTGGGAGTCGTGCTCCTGAGGGTCATCATTATTCCCCCCCCCCGGGCCAGTGGTCCTCTGAGTGTTGGTCCTACCTGTCAGCTGCTGGTGGCCACCAGGGGCAACTCTGGGCTGGCCTACCCGTACCTTGGACAATCTGAGTGTGCCCTGAGAAAGAGATATGTGCAGCTCCTATCGAGATTTGTCGACACATTCGGGCGGTGTTGCTGGTTTAGTTTTACCTTGTCGAAATGTCTTGTAACCGGGATTCCGAGTCTGATCGGGTCTTCCCGCTAGAAGGAATATCCTTCGTTGACCGTGAGAGCTTGTGATGGGCTAAGTTAGGACACCCCTGCAGGGATTTGAACTTCCAAAAGCTGTGCCCGCGGTTATGGGCAGATGGGAATTTTTTAACGTCCGGTTGTAGAAAACCTAAAGTTGACCTTAATTAAAATACATCAACCGCATGTGTAACCATGATGGTCTCTTTCCGGCGGTGTCCGGGAAGTGAACACGGTGTTGGAGTTATGCTTGACGTAAGTAGAATTGGATCACTTCTTGATCATACTTTTATCGACCGTGCTTTGCCTTCTCTTCTCGCTCTCATTTGCGTATGTTAGCCACCATATATGCTAGTCGCTTGCTGCAGCTCCACCTCATACCTTTTACCTTACGCATAAGCTTAAATAGTCTTGATCGCGAGGGTGTGAGATTGCTGAGTCCCCGTGACTCACATATACTTCCAAAACGAGCTTGCAGGTGCCGTTGAACCGTGCAGATGACGCAACCAAGCTCAAGGAGGAGCTCGATGAAGATCTTGCCCTTTTGTGTTGCTTCGTTCTAGTTGATCAGTAGTGGAGCCCAGTTGGGGTCGATCGGGGATCTGTGTAGCATTTGGGGTAGTCTTCTTTTATTTTGGTTCCGTAGTCGGACCTTGATTGTATCTGTATGATGTAATGCTTTATTCATGTAATTGTGTGAAGTGATGATTGTAAGCCAACTATGTATCTCTTTCCCTTATGTATTACATGGGTTGTGTGAAGATTACCTCACTTGCGACATTGCTTTCAATGCGGTTACGCCTCTAAGTCGTGCTTCGACACGTGGGAGATATAGCCGCATCGAGGGTGTTACAAGTTGGTAATCAGAGCCTTCCTCGACCTTAGGAGCCCAATTGCTTAATCGAATTAGCGGACGTTGTTGAGTCTAGAAAAATGTTTTGAGTCATTTAGGATTATATATATCGGAGAGTTAGGAATTCTTTTTACTCCCCAGTCCCTTCATCGCTCTGGTAAGGCATCCTGACGTAGAGTTTTGTCTCTTCTCTTCTCAAATTTCACTAAATTTTTTTAGGATCATGCGGGTATCTTGGAATCGTTCCGATCAATTTGTGACTAGAACATTGTTCTTGGTGCCTCCTGTCATTTAGGGGTTGTGGCAGTGTCCCGGGGAGTTGAGCTCTGAGGTGTTGTCGTCACAATTTTATCGTTGCAGTTCTGGAATACCTGAGTTTAGTTTCGCCGACATCGAAAATCTCTTTTATGCAGTTGTTGGTGAGATAACCTCGACGCCACCCAGTACTAGGGTGGGAGTTCGGGAGTATTGCCATAACTCGTATAATGGATGCTTTTCGAAGGTTGAGGTAGATGATTTCCAAAGGTTTGTTGGTTATGTGTTGAAGGATGGATACAGCTGGATGTAGGTTTTGCTAGTTTTGGGTGAGATATTATGCTTCCCATGTATCCCCAACACCTGATTGCATAACTGGGAAAATTTCGGGAGTTTATAAGTGGGAATTCAAGTAGCTCTTAGAATATATTTCCGACAGATGTATAATATGAAATTGGGGTTCGACGTCTAGTGGTCCGCCTATCCACGGTTGGTTTTACAGTGGTCTCGTTGTGTCTTAAAGAGTCCTTGGCTATGCCGACTCGAGGATGCTTCGTATGTCATGTGCACTGCCTTGTACATGATGGTGCTGTACGATCGAGCCCGTGCAGGCCCCACCACGAAAACTTCGGACGAGATCTCTATCATATGTTTGTTCCGGCTTATTCTGCAGGCCAATCCTTGTTTTGTTTTGAGTTGTGGTATTTGAGTTGCTTCGAAGTCAAATGTTGATTCCATACCTTTTCCAAGCGGTGTTCTCATATTTCTATGTGGATACAAATCCTTCTTGACCATCGAGATTGTCATCTAAATTCCTTCTTTACCGGCGTGTTTCTCTTCAAGTGGATCCGATCACTTCAACTTTTGCAAGATCAATTATCAGTTCTTCTCAAAGGTGTTTGCTTCATCCGTTCCAAGTTGCCTTTGTTTTTCCCACCCACCCACCCTTTTTCCTCAAGGACTCGGATTTCTTTTTCAAGTATCCTTTTATTGATGTGAAGTCTCTCCATTATTTTTCTCCGTCAATGTTCTTATCCGGTGATTCTCATGAAGATTATAATGGAGCTCCAAGTTTGTCATTCTTCATTCTTTTCATCTCTGGTGGTTTCAATTCTAGTTTTTCTGTGTTGATCATATTCTTTTCCTTGCTTCAAATTCCTTCTCATACCGGTGCTCCTCATATTCATTCATTTCTCGCTATTCAATTGTTCCGGAGTGCTCAAGATATCTCGAAGATTCGTGTTTCCACTCTGTATTCGTTCAAGATCTTTCGAGGATGTTCTCTCATTCAAGTCTTTTATTTCAACCGGCGCAATCTCTCTTTTTAATTGTTCTACGGTGTTTCTTTTCAGTGAGCCCTAACCCATAGGTTTTTTCCCAGGATCTTACCTGACTCTTCTTATTTTTCCAGAGTTATTCTCAAATTCTTTTCGAAGTTTGACGTAAGAATGAGTTATCATCAGTCAAATGCCTTTCTCCAAGATCGGTTAATTTTTTTTTCATCATTGGCTCTACCTTTTCTATTCTTCATTCCGGAGTGCCTCAACAATTATTGGTGGTGTTTCTCGTTGTCATTCTCAGATTCGGAGACCGAAGAAGAGTTTCTTTTAAATCTTGCCCCATTCTCTGCCATCCTCTCATAATTGTTTGATTGTGAGAATTCTTTTCACCTATCCGGAGCTATTCAAGAGTCTTCTCAGTGTGTTATCCAGAGTCCATCAATTCAGTTTTATTCATTCTCAGCTGTCAGTTATCATTCTCCAATTTTACCGGTGCTTCGTTCAAGCGACCTTTAATCGGCTCGTGATCTCTTTGTTCTCATGTATCTAAATCCTCTCAAGTATCTTCGTTCATTTCATAATTCTTCCCGGTGTTTCTTTATCTTTACTTCGTTCATAACCAATTCTTACGGTGGTTCGTTCAAGAGTGCTTCTCTTTCGTTATCATACAAATTCATTCGTTGTTTCAATCCTACCGGTGTTTCATTGAAGACCTTCCCAAGTTTGATGTTATATCTCTCTTAATCTTTTCTACGAGAATAAGTAATATGCCAAATACGTTGCTTCATCAATTTAAATTCGTGAAGGATAAACATAATGCAATTCTTATTCTTGTTTCATCCAAATGATTAATTCCCTATTCCGGAGGCTCATCAAATTCCTGATTTCAATTGTTTCATCTTCTCTTTTTCCCGGAGTTCCAACTTTTTTTCAATTATTTCACCATGGAGATTCATTTAAATCGGTACAAGGATTCACCCTGTGTTTTCAACTTCCCTTTCCTTCCGTTTGATCATTCTTTTGTTTAACGGAGTTCGCCATGAAGGTGCTACATGATGGTTCATAAAGGATTTAATTCCTTCTCGAAGTTTTCTTCAAGATTCTTTTGTGAGGAGTTCAAGCATTCTTCATCTTGCAATCCGGAGTGCAATTCTTTCTACCGTATCATTGGAGGTGGTATTATGTCATTCTTGATAATTTGAGTTCATGTTTCATGATTCACATGTTGTTAAGAATGAGGTATTTTAAATCCATCAATCTCTTCGTTGGAGTTATCTTGTGTCATCTTTCACCTAAAGCCTTCCCTAAGGTTTGTTGCTAATTATGGTGCTTATAAGTGACCCAAGTTCTTATTTTATCCTCCCGGTGAAATAAGTTTCTCATATCCTTGTTCATATCAATCCAATTCTTTTTCCCGTGAGTGGCAGGTTGTCACCTCATAATTTGAGATGTATCCCATAAGACCATATCAAGCTTATCCTTTCGTTGTTGGATTTCCAACAACTCCGTTCGACCCTTCTCCTAAGGATACCTTTTCAAGCTCTTTTGTAGCAGAAGTTGGCATTTTCTTCTACATTCTTTTGTCTCAATTATCTTTATTCTATTCTATCTCCCGGAGGTCTCGTGATGTTGCTCTTTTCACTCCTCATCTCGGTTTGTCAAGATCATGTTCAATTTCTTCCATTTACAGTCGAAGTGCTGTCCAAATTATATCAGTCTTATTCCTTCTCTATCTTGTTTAACCGAAGTGTCGTGTCCTCTGCTCAAGTTCTTTTCACCGTATGAAGTCTTGCATAACTTCTCAACCGGAGTGCTGCTCGAAGTTGTTCTTCCTTGTCCCTCTTTTCTAACGGAGTGTTTTCAACTTCATTCATCTCCGTTGTATTCTTTTCTCGAAATGGCTTAACCTTTTCAAGGTTCTTTGGTCTCACTCGTTTGTCAAAGAAGCAACTTAGCTTTACCTCTCCTCTTTCTCTTCCGTTGTCCCTCCGGTGCCATTCTAGATCTCGGGACGAGATCCTCTCGTAGTGGTCGAGTGTTGTAACGCCCCGAGACCAATGTGCCAGGTGTCCTCCAGTTATTTGCTGTTGTTGCCGTGTCATTCAATTGCGTGTTGCATCTTGCCATGTCATCATGTGCATTGCATCATCATGTTTTAAAAAAAACTTGCATCCGTCCGGGTTCCCCCGTTCTTTCCGTTGTCCGTTCTGAGCCCAGACACACTTGCACCCGCCCGCGGCACGTCCGGAATAGTATTTTATAAGTGGCCGGGAAATTTTCTCGGAATGGGATGAGAGTTGGCGTGCGGTCTTGCGACCGCCTGCCAAGTTTCATCACAATCGGAGTTTGTTTGACGCCCCAACGATTAACTATAGCGGCAGTATAGCCGGTCTAACGTCGGACGTTTTCGGTCTCCGGAAACAGTCGCCGGGCCTCCCTCTCTTCTCTTCTCTCAGCTCGAGACCGTCTACACAGCCCACTACCTACAGCCAGGTCCAACCTAACCTCTCTCGTCAACCCGCAACCCCCCTCGCGCGCATCCGAAATTGTCCCGGACCCGACCCGGGCAGTCGTCACCGTTGGATCCGGATCGTCCCCAAATGTCTACAAAACGTCACCGTTTTCTTATTTGGACTTCCTAGCTATTTTATTCATGATCGTTCGATTGCGATCGGAGGGACGAGGTAGCCCCTAACCTAATCTGTGATGTATTTATACTCCACTCCTAGTCTTTTTGGACAAACCCTAAAATCTAGGAGATGTGCCCCGTCGCCCGCCGCCGCTTTCCAAATCCACATCGGGATCTCCTCCCGCAGCAACCGCAACTCCACCTCGTTCTCAGCGCCGGTCCAACCAACGCTCGCCTACCACCATCGGCTCCATCCAGCCGCCGCCTTGCCTCACCCAAGCAGCAGCGCGGCACCGAAGCAGCCCCGGGCTCCTCCTCTTGCGCCTCTACGCCTGCTTCCCCTTCGCCTCGTGCCGCCGAAGGTCACCTCCCTGCCAAGTTCGCCGCCGCTGCTCCCCTGCTACCTCCAGGCACTGCCCTGTTCCTCTCCTCCTGCCTCTGTTTCTCCATATCCTTCCCCCTCATGTTCTCTCTCTCTCGCAGGCTCCAGCCGCCGCCATGGGGCGTCGCCTCCCCGAGCTCTGTCCATCGCTGAAAATGGGATCCCCGGGGCCGGATCCACCCAGCTCCGGCATGGATCTGTCGTCCCTGACCTCCGCTCACTCCGGTCACCGTTCGTCTGAGTCCGGCGAGCTCCCGTTGCCGCTCCCCGCCTCTGCATGTCGCTGCGTCGAGCAGTGCATGAACTGGCCGAGCCCGTTGACCCATCGCGTGGACCGCAGCCGTCGCCCTGCCAAGTCCCCCGCCCCGCCTCGGCTTGCCCGCTTTGCCAGCGCCAAGTCCCGCTGGCCTTCCCGTCCAGCGTCACCGCTGCTCTGCTCCCTGACGAGTAGAGGATCACGCCAGCTTCAGTGCCCCTCCGCGCGTGGCCCAGATACAGCAGGCCCAGCCTGCCTCCCCAGCTGCGCCTAGCCTCTCCACAAACCGGCCCATGAGGCCTGGTGAGGCAGCCCCTGTCCCTGTGCACTTTTGGGCCGGCCAGATTCGGCCCGGGACATATTTTTTTCTGCAGAACGTTTTTTTCTATTAATCCTGAAACTGCTGTTTTACAGAAAAGTCCCTAGACAACATGCATATAATAACTCACAAACCGTGCATCGGATTTAAACGAACTTAATATGAAACTTTCTTAGAATTTCATCTAGTTTAATAATATGCAACTTTCATCCATGTTTAAAATGTTTAAAATGCTGTTTGTTTAAATTTGTTTAAATAACTTGCTAAAATGCTTTATTTCATAACTAAATAACCGTAGCTCGGATTTTAATAAACTTTATATGTAATTGGGGTAGAATTTTGCCTAGTTTAACATGGTGGCTTCACTTTGCATGCTTAACAACTCTAAAATTATGTTTAGGGCAGAACAGTACCAAACCTAATATATGCATATGTGGAGTTTCCGGAATTGTTGTTCGTTGTTTCCGGCCTCATTTAAACTTGACTAGATAGGTAGTTTTCATTTGCTTCACCCTCTTGCCATGCTAACAACATTTAATCTTGTTGGGTACATAAACGAGAGAGAACTAAATAAGTCATGTGGTGTTTTCTTCAATATGCAACTCCGTTGCATATTGAGCTCCACTTAATTTGTAGGATTGCTTGTGCATTTTGCCATGCCATGCCTCTTTAAACCGGACATGCATCATACTTGATTGTGCATCATGCCATGTTTATGGGTTGGTTGTTTACTATGTTGTTTGCTCCTTTCCGGTGTTGTTTCTTCGGGTTGGTTCCGATAACGTCGCGTTGCGAGGAACGGTTCATCTACGTCTGTTTGTCTTCTTCATGGAATCGTTCTTCTTCCTTGCGGAATCTTAGGCAAGATGACCATACCCTCGAAATCACTTCTATCTTTGCTTGCTAGTTGCTCGCTCTTTTGCTATGCCTATGCTGCGATACCTACCACTTGCTTATCATGCCTCCCATACTGTTGAACCAAGCCTCTAACCCACCTTGTCCTAGCAAACCGTTGTTTGGCTATGTTACTGCTTTGCTCAGCCCCTCTTATAGCGTTGTTAGTTGGAGGTGAAGATTGAAGTTTGTTCCTTGTTGGAACATGGATATGTTGTTCCTTGTTGGAACATGTCTATTTGGTTGGGATATCTCAATATCTCTTATTTAATTAATGCATCTATATACTTGGTATAGGGTGGAAGGCTCGGCCTTATGCCTGGTGTTTTGTTCCACTCTTGCCGCCCTAGTTTCCGTCATACCGGTGTTATGTTCCCGGATTTTGCATTCCTTACACGGTTGGGTAATAATGGGAACCCCTTGACAGTTCGCCTCGAATAAAACTCCTCCAGCAATGCCCAACATTGGTTTTACCATTCGCCACGTAGCCTTTTCTTTTCCCTCGGGAGTCGCGCTCCTGAGGGTCATCATTATTTTACCCCCCCGGGCCAGTGCTCCTCTGAGTGTTTGTCCTACCTGTCAGCTGCTGGTGGCCACCAGGGGCAACTCTGGGCTGGCCTACCCGTACCTTGGACAATCTAAGTGTGCCCTGAGAAAGAGATATGTGTAGCTCCTATCGGGATTTGTCGGCACATTCGGGCGGTGTTGCTGGTTTAGTTTTACCTTGTCGAAATGTCTTGTAACCGGGATTTCGAGTCTGATCAGGCCTTCCCGCTAGAAGGAATATCCTTCGTTGACCGTGAGAGCTTGTGATGGGATAAGTTAGGACACCCCTGCAGGGATTTGAACTTTCGAAAGCCGTGCCCGCGGTTATGGGCAGATGGTAATTTGTTAACGTCCGGTTGTAGAAAACCTGAAGTGGACCTTAATTAAAATACATCAACCGCGTGTGTAACCGTGATGGTCTCTTTCCGGCGGTGTCCGGGAAGTGAACACGGTGTTGGAGTTATGCTTGACGTAAGTAGAATTGGATCACTTCTTGATCATACTTTTATCGACCATGCTTTGCCTTCTCTTCTCGCTCTCATTTGCGTATGTTAGCCACCATATATGCTAGTCGCTTGCTGCAGCTCCACCTCATACCTTTTACCTTACCCATAAGCTTAAATAGTCTTGATCGTGATGGTGTGAGATTGCTGAGTCCCCGTGACTCACAGATACTTCCAAAACCAACTTGCAGGTGCTGTTGAACCGTGCAGATGACGCAACCAAGCTCAAGGAGGAGCTCGATAAATATCTTGCCCTTTGTGTTGCTTCGTTCTAGTTGATCAGTAGTGGAGCCCAGTTGGGGTCGATCGGGGATCTGTGTAGCATTTGGGGTAGTCTTCTTTTATTTTGGTTCCGAGTCGGACCTTGATTGTATCTGTATGATGTAATGCTTTATTCATGTAATTGTGTGAAGTGGTGATTGTAAGCCAACTATGTATCTCTTTCCCTTATGTATTACATGGGTTGTGTGAAGATTACCTCACTTGCGACATTGCTTTCAATGCGGTTATGCCTCTAAGTCGTGCTTCGACACGTGGGAGATATAGCCGCATCGAGGGCGTTACAACTGACACCTAAATAAAGTGATTTGAGATGAGGCTACGACCTATCTGGCGGCATGGTGAAGTAGGCAGGTCCAGCTACGGAGTCGGTGAGGCCGGCGCGGTTGCGGTGGCGACCGGCGGCAGGGAAAGAGCGATGTCGCGACGGTCGACGGCTACGCCGAAGTAGCACCAGGACTCTGGATGGATCCAAAGTTGGAGCCACTCCAGCGCCGTGAACAACGGCGGGGGTGAATCGGCTCCGGCACGGTTCACGCGGTCGTCGTCGAGGCAGCACCAGCAGCACGGAGTAAGAGGCGCATGGCCCAGTGCACGATGGCAAATGGACAGCGTCTCCGGCATTAGGGAGGAGGGCGGCTGTGAAATTGGTGTGTTGGGGGCACCATGGAGGTGGGGCCGAGGTTTCGCGGCTCGGGAGAAGGGAGCTTCCTGGGGAGAAGGTGATTTGGCGCCCACAAGGTATGAATGGGGGCGGGCGGGGGAAATTGGGAGGGGAGTGGAACCATGTCTTACGGACGCATTTGTCTGAAATGTGAGGGGGAGTTACAGTTCTACCCTTGCATATAGGCTTCTCGGCATGGGTCAGTGTACTAAAGGTCGGGGATAGTAGAGTAACTTTGCTTCTCTGGGCGGGAGCGATTTCGGGCGAGGAGGGCGTGTTTTGAACTATAGTGGGCGCGAGCGATTTCGGGCGAGGAGAGCGTGTTTTGAAATAGTGGGCGCGAGCTATTTTGGGCGAGGAGAGCGTGTTTTGCCGACCATGGTTTATGAATTATTCGGCACATGTCATTTCGGCCGAGGAGAAGGCGCGCTTGGATGAAGTTACGAACCTACCCTCGATGTATAACGGGCCAATTGATGCGTGTCCCACATAGGATGGTAATTTCGCATCTCCCATTTATTTGCTCGAGCGAATTACACCGAGCAGAGAGGATGTTTAACGTTCGTTCAAATTTTGGGAGAACGAGCATCCACGTCTACCTTACCAAGTCGATTCAGATCAAATTTTGAAATATTAGCTTGCCACTTCTTTGTTAGATGGAGAGATGATGCTCGGGAGTAATGTGTTTTTACATGCTCGTTGCTAGCGATTTACTATATGACAAATAGTTGACCCAATCAAAAACACGAATCAAACCCAAAATGAAATATCTCGATTCAATGAAATAGCTCGTTCGGTAGGTTAAAATAGTGGACTAAATCCAAAATTGAACACCTCAATATAGTAGCATGTTGTACAGTATTATAGTACTCCATGAACATGTTGAAAGTCAAATTAATGAACTTGTTTGATATACACATATATCCGCTCATGTGTGGATTGCAGACAACATGTTCTCCATTTTAAATATTTGAATGCAAGTTTATATCGAAACATGGTTTATATCAGTCTTTGATGCCTAAAACGCGACCCCCCCTCTCCCGGACTCCTGTTCTCTCTCTCTCTCTCTCCATCTCTCTCTCTCTCTCTTTGTGTGTGTGTGTGGGGGGGGGGGGGTCTTTCTAGTTCGCATGCATATATACACCATCTATAGGTCTCTCTCGCACACTATGTATGATACTCTAGCTAGTCCAAGCTAGATATCTTGGGTGCACTCATCGTATGCACACAGATTCCTTGGCTCTTTGCCTGTAACTCTCTCACGCACCACTATGTCGTCTCGGAGCTCTTCCCCCCCTCTCTCAAACTCTCCATCCACCTGGGTCACACATACACATGCATATCTCACTCGCACTCGATAGGCCCATCTAAAACTCTATCTCTCCCCCTCGTTCTCTCTCCATCTCACACGCGCACACACACAATCTCATGCCCAGCTAGCCAAGTATGATGGTCTCTCACTCAATTGTAGGCACATGTAGTCCCCCCTATATGTATATGACTAGCTAATCTTAGTCTCCATCACAAACATGTGCATGGTCTATCTCGGTTTCTCTCGGGGCATCTTTCTATCGCGCATGCACTCCCTCGATCTCCCACCCATATAGTCCCCTCACGATCTCGACGGGATCTCTCTATCACAAACACACCCTCTCTCCCTCCTCATGCATCCATGCCATCCATGTGTCCCTCTCGACCTTTGTTCCTTGTTGGCCACACCTCTATTGGACATGTGCTACAGCGGTGTCTCTCTCCGTTGCAAACAATCACACACTAGCTATCTTCGTGTATCTCCTCGCCTCGCTTTTCCATCTCGGAGATGCATGCGTGATATGTTCGCATAAGAAACGAAAGAACACAAACTCTCTCTAATTTATCGTTTGCCGTCACTTTCTCTTTCACACACATTCTCTTTTTTCACACTTACTCATTCTCCTTCACACCCACTTGATCTGTCTCGACTGAGGCACTCTCCTCAGTCCATAGCATATAGATTCATTGAAAAGTCAAACATCAAAAAGTTTGACCATGTACGTGGAGAAAAAGAATTACATCTAGTATGGCAAACATATGCCATTAGATTCACCATGAGATGTAGTTTTGTATGATGTATCTTTGGTATTGTAGATATAAATAACATTTGCGTAAACATGATCAAAGTTTCCATAGTTTGACTTCTAAAAAATTTACATGCACTGCATTATCGAGCGGATGGAATATCTCTTTCCCCCTCTCAGCTATCTGACGCACCACTCAGCCTTATCGGGGCTCCTCAATCTCTCTCAAACTTTATTGGTTAGTTTGGTTCGTGACCTGACCCTCATGCCTTGATGGCCGGTACTGCCTGGTGTGGACGTGAGATGTAAAATATTTCTTCCTGGACAGGCTTGTGTGGTGCTGAAGCGTTTGGTTCTTGCTTGGTCCAGGCAAAGCATCAACGTCCCATCAATCAATCCATGCATCAATTATTTAATGCTAATATCCATCCATGTTGCTGTTAGACTCATGGCCACACGACCAGGCATGACCAGGCGTTCGAAATCGGTCACCTGGGCCAGGCTACTTGCAGTGTCTGGAGTTCAGCCAGGCTAATTAAAGTGCAAGGGAACCCAGGCCAGGCGGGCTTTCTTTTTCACAGGGTAGCAACCAAACAAGCATGCATGAAATCCAGCCACAACCCCAGGCCAGGAAAAAGATGCTCAGGACGCAAGCCAAACTGGCCTTATATCTCCCTGGTTCACACATACACATGTCTCGCTCGCTCTATACATATAGACCCATCCAACACTCTCCGCCCTTGTTCTCTCTCCATGTGACACACACCCCCCTAAGTACCATAATCCCTCAATCCATCATAGGCGCAAGCACCCCCCTCCTAAGTATGATTATCTCTTACTAGCCAATAGGAACACATGTATTGTCTCCATCCATCCATACGTCTATCTCGATATCTCTCGGGGCATCTTCTATCACGCACACACCTTGTCACTCGATCTCCCACCCATGTAGTCCCATCACGATCTCCAGGGGATCTCTCTATGACAAACATACACTCTCTCCTTCCCATGTCTACATTTTCTCCGTACGTCTCTCTCAACCTCTCTCCCTTGTTTGTCAGACCCCTCTTGGCCACGTGCTAGGGGTCTTGCTCTCTCGGTTCCAAACAACCACACACTATCTCCTCACCTTGCCTCCGTTGTCGAAGATGCATGTGTGATATGTTTGCATAAGACACACACGCTTTTTGTCTACTTTTATCGTGTGTTATCCATGTCTCTTTCACACACGCACACACACTTTTTTCACTCTCTCTCTCTCTCTTGTTAGGGACTCTGTCACATCCATAAGCATATGGATGTTTTGAAAAGTCAAACCTCAGAAACATTTGACCAGGTTTATGTGGAGAAAAACATTTACATTTGGAACGATCATTAGATTCATCACAACATGTACTTACTTCATACTATCATTTATCTTTGATATTGTAGAATAAGTAATTTCTTTATAAACTTGGTCAAAGTTTCAAAAGTTTGAATTAAAAAAATGTTGGAACTACATTATCGAACGGAGGGAGTAGCTCTTTCTCTCTCTCTGCTATCTCTCACGGGCCTCCCCTCTCACTCGAATTCTCTATACCAAAGAATTATATGCTCACTATGTCAGCGTATAGGTCCGTATATTGTTTAGTTGACCGGTGAACCAATCCACATGCTGCCTTGTCAGCTCGTGTTCTGTATCTTCCTGTGCTGGCCCATGTGGCAGTGGGTGAAAATAAGTAAACTAGAGGCCCATCTGACACGCAGTGAAGTAAACAAAGTTGAAACTGCTCGGGGTAGCGTCCCGCACGCTAGTAAATTGAGGGCGCATTGAGTACAAACTTCTTGCGCGTGAAGGACGCACTCGTGCACAATTCACCACTGCGCGGCGGCATGCACAGAAGGACGCACTCGCGCACACCCAGCACACAACACACACCAGCACACGTGTACACATCTAGGAGCCGTCCACCCCCAATCTTGGTGTTCCGTGCAATGCACGGGCATCTACGCATGGGAAATTATGTCGAACAGGGCTAGTTGTAAGCAAGCTAGCCC
This sequence comes from Triticum urartu, assembly GCF_003073215.2. Classification (NCBI taxonomy): domain Eukaryota; kingdom Viridiplantae; phylum Streptophyta; class Magnoliopsida; order Poales; family Poaceae; genus Triticum; species Triticum urartu. Next base: position 228,627,740 of record NC_053025.1, read on the forward strand.
TACAGCCATGATGATAGTGACTGCAGACGGTAAGGCTGACTATGGTATGCCAAACACGGCGCCTATACTCAGGTGTCATCTCCGGCGCAGGGTCTTTTCACTTCACTGTGAGGAGCAGCACATAATAATTTGACCAACGGGTAGTACAGTGCTAGTACTCCTACTACTCATTGGTAGTACTACTACTAGTACTAGTAGCACCACCGTCTGGATTTAGGTGTACTACCACGTCCACCGGCACTGAGGAACGTCTCCAGGTAGTATTGCTTGAGGCCGCCAGGGCGAGGGGCCGCTTGGACGACAGCTTCGTCTCCTTGTTCGACGAGGTCCTCGTCGGTTTCCTGGACAAGTTCACCGTCGTCAAGAAGCTTGCGGACGACTTTCACATAAGCCTCCAGCCGACGCGCCCAGGCTCTGCGATGCTCGCCACCCTCAACGGCCACTATGGTAACAACCTCTTCGACGCACTGGTGGCCCTGCGACTGCACGCCGTCGCGCCGGAGAATGTCCACCTCGAGGTCGCGCTCGCCGTGCAGCGCCTGGCGCAACAAGACACCATCGACATAATCACCCACGTCTACGCGCAAATCGTCCACAAGGACTACTACATGCAAGAGGAGGACGATAGGACGCTGGCCTTCTTGGAGCGCAGGGCAACCTTGGACGGCACTGTTCAGAAGCACGTTGAGCTCGCCGCCAATGCCGCTGCTCCTCACACGTCGGTTGGTGACCCGACGCACTAGGGCGTGAGGATGTCGTTGAACGTTGATGGATCCGTATGTATTTTTATCTTTGCGTCAAATCCATGTAGTAGTATATGATACTACAGTAATTATCTTACCTTTCACATCAACTTCATAATTTTCGTACATACTCCATGCATGAACGGCGCTAGAACCAAACTTCTCATTACTTTAGGAAAAATCGTTATTTTCTATCTATCGGTCGCGCCATGGAGCAGAACCAAATTTTACAAGTTACGAGTTCAAAAGGAAAAGCCTGCCGTGTTCGCATCACACCCCCACACGGTTGGTCCGGCATGCCGCTCAAGCGGGAATGCGTGCGGTGTTGCATTTTCACTTACAAGTGGGACCACAGTTGAGCAAACCGACTATCGTCAAACCCCCACCCCGCCCATCGTGCGATGGCTAAGAAAATAGGAGGGAGAAGAGATGGCTGTAGCACGGACTCCAAGAAAATTGGTGTCGGATGGGACTCGTGTGGGTGGCGTGTGCCGTACTGCTAGACGTGAATGCTACTGAGTTATGGCCCATGCCACCCCACTATATCGAGCCTATATCGAGGTACGTGGAACAAATTTCCTGCAGTCCGTGCTCAGCCCTCCTCTATCTCTCTTCTCAGCTAGCCAGCAGACACGCGGAGCCCATCGTCTGTTTGCTCACATGCGGCCCCACATGTCAGTGAAAACGCAAGAGGACCCACTGAACCCGCACATCTTTCACCTTGATGTGCTGGTGATGAAAAACAAATCCAATAAAGATCCTCGGTGGCCGCTTTTGGAGTTACTCCAGAGTAGTAAGATTCTATTTACAGTTTAACCCAAGATTCACATCTCGTGGCTTCAACTACCACTCTATTTTCTTTCATGACACGACCTGGATGCTGGATGTCCTACGTGTCGGCAAAAGGAGGAAGAACCTGACCAAATCTTCGGTTCTGCTCTCGGATTAGACTAGTTGTGCTAATTTAAATTTTTTTATTGTGTACTCCCTCCGTTCCAAAATACCTGACTTCCATTTGTCCAAAAATGGATGTACCTATATACTAAAACATGTCTAGATACATTTATATTTTGACAAATAGAAGGCATGTATTGTGCAACGGGGGAAGTAGAATGGATGCAAGTTTTTGTATTGGGAAGAAGAGTACATCCATATATTGATAGAGCGCAATTTAGTAGATGTTCTATCACTTTTAGCTAGAACAGACACAAGATCGAGCCTCCGCAGATCAACAATGAATGCATCAAGAAGGCACTAATCCAACTTACAGGAGTAGTAAAATGTATTCTTGTGGTTCTTGTTTTCTTTGGTCTTGCTTTTCTAGTCAAAATTATCATTGGAGTCCGTGCAAAACGGAGGTGCGTTTGGGGTCGTTCGTTGGAGTTGGCCTTACAAGTGGGACCGTAGTTAAGGAAACCAACTATCGGCAAACCCCGACCTCGCCCGCCGTGCTATGGCTGAACTTAGAGAAACGACGAGGTTGAAGAGATTGCTCTAGCACGGACGCCAAGAAATAATATGGTGTCAGATGGATGTCATGGTGGTGGCGTGGGTTGTACTCCTGGACGTGAATGCTTGTTCTGGCCCATGCCACCCTACTACTCCCTACTACTTACTCCTACTATATAGTACTAGTATCAAGGATTCGAGGTGCTGGTTACGTACAACGAACACATTAACATATGGCTACAGTAAAAACACCCGCCCGATGCATGAAGCATTTGAAGCTAGTACAAATAGTGTACTACTATTGTTGATTGGCCTCATCCGATAACCTGTTGCAATGCACGTACAATTATGTATTCGGAAAATATTTTTTTGCCTCGCCGCACCACTCACTCAGAGAAGCGACTCGAAAGCCATTCATAAATTTAGTAAGTTTATCACACGCATATCATTTTATTACATACAATAGGTCATCAACCCACATCGACAACGAGGATACAATATAAATACTAAAGTTTTCACCACACAACAAATAACAAGCAATGAAATGAACTTCAACTCAACCATTCCTCGGCGTTGGAAACACTTGCTTTGAACCACAAGTGATTCTCTGGGACGGGCCATCGATTGTCGATCTGGAAACCAACGCATGACTGATCATCCAGGCTGAAGCGGCCTACTATATCCCTACCAGGGTAGGGAACCACACAAATGTCCGAGGTATAGACACAGTTGCTTCTCATAAATGTGTCACCGGCAGTTGGATCACCTTTCACCATCATCGGATAGTTTTGTCCAAGGAAGAGCGAGTTTTCTCCAAGACTATCAATTCTGTACCAGGGAGAAGGAGTTGGCTCTAGCACACTAGTATCCATGCCGAATACCATGCAACAGGTGTTGGAATAGGTCCGGAGAGTGCGACCATGGGAGACACCTGCTTCCTTAGCAATAACATCATCAGTGGGCTGTATACACACAAGAAGAGGTGATCCATCGTAATTAGTTGCCAGGCGCCACAGAGTATATGGGTGCTACTCGTCCTCATGCTCGTCATCATCACCATCGTCATCTCCCCCTTGGTTATAAAAATTTTCAAGTATACGTGGTGGGATGTTCACAGGACCTTGGAAACACAAGAAGAAGGTTAATTAGTAAAGGGAAACTTGCTAACCCGCATGCATGTGGATGAAACAATTATAATTACGGTGGAAGACAAACGTACCGAAACTATGCGGATGCCATGCAAAAACAGTGCCACGAGTGGTGGCAGCAAACACAAGGCGCTCGTATTGAATTGCATCACAGTACTCATCCATGTACATAAACTGGTTTTTGAGCAATATCCATCGAGTGAAACCATCAAGGAAGGCAACAAGCTTGTCGAAGATAGCAACAACATCATAGTTGCTGTAATTCCAAGAGCGGTTGGGAACTCGACAAATTGCTATCTTCCGTAGAATACAGTCACCATGATCGTATTTGAACGTGCGTACATTACTGGTGTGCTCAACCTCTGGGCAGAGTGCTGATATTTTTGGAAGTGGAACCCGCTGACGAGTGTACACATTCACAAGTTCCCACTCGCAGTTGGACCCAATGTAAACAACCCAATCTCCATTTGCACCCGCCCAAGCCTTGCCCTCAAGCGATGGCATCTTAACATCATACGTATCTTTATCAAGTGGCATCAACTTGCATAGGGCGAGGCCTCCATCGTGCCGGTGCCAGTCATCATCAGGGTCACGGCGAAGAAGATAGGGGAGATCAAACCACTCCTTGACTCTTGGGTTCTTTGTAATGATGTTATTAGTTGAGTCGAGAATGGGCTTGAACGAACCTGCCATGCTAGCCAAGGTGATGACGTCGCACCGATCAATGAGTTCCTCCACCACGTCATCTTTCAGATCGGGGCAAGAATAACGGGGTCGTTTCCGGCCTGTTCCCTCCATGGAGAAGACGATCGAACAATGGCAGAAGAAAGGGTGAAGGGCTGAAGGAAAATGGAGGAGGGAGAGGAAGAGCATGTGACAGCAGTTCCAAATCGAGAGGGAAAGGCGAAGAGTTGGTGGACGGTTCCGAGTTTGCCATGGTTCATGAAGAGGCACCCCGGCCTACACGTCCGTTCGGAAATACTCCTACTACTCGCCGTCGTCTCACTGATATGTTGGAACGGGACCACATGTCAATGAAACATGGTGTGTAATTTCTCGTGCAAAATGCGATCTGGCCACGTTGGCCCGAGGTGCCACATTAGTTATCGACCTTTATTTTTTTAATGGCATGCCGATCAGTTTTGAAGCACGACTAACTAGTACTGTATGCAGAGAAAATATAAACTACTCTACCACTACTCCACCTCTAGTACTAGTAGTATAAAAAAGATATATAGGCTGGAGCTTGAGCGCTTTCTTGCTAAGGGCTGCCCACTTGCTTCTCACACTACCACCCTCTCTCCAGATCTAAAAAAGACGGCCCCTCTCTCCCTCCTCACTGGTGGTCACAGATCTGCCGGGGAAGAAAAGAACGTGCAGCATTGACGCACTCGTCCTCGGCGAGCGAGGTCACGCACTGACGACAAGGTCGTCCTCTCAGACCTAGCGCCCGCACGGGATGGCCTCCGTCCCCATGCTCGCTGCCGTAGTGTGTACGGAGGACGACAACCACGAGCGAAGTCACTTACTGCCGACCCTCAGGTATACTACCTCTTTTCGAACCATAACCTTGTTCTATTGCCCCATCTGCCACGTCGTTGCATGTGGATCTTTTTCCACTCCACCATCTTCCCAATTTGATATCCTCTGCTCTTCTGCCACGCAGACAAAAACCATAATTTGCACTATTAAAGGAAACCCTACTTCATGCAGACTAATCCATGTCTGGGTTGAATAAGGAAAGGAAGGGAGACCGTACTGTCCAAGAGAGTAGGCATCGAACCGGCATCTAGGTTGAAAAGGGGAAAATCAGTAGCTAAGGAACGAGTCTCGTGTCTCTTGGTTGAAAGGCATGACAACGCAATAGAGAATGACCAGGTCGATCGGTTTGTTGTCCTCGCATAGGAAAAAGGTGGCTAAAGAGAGCAAAAATGGGACGTAATCCACATATGCTGCCTGGATATTTGTTGCTCTGGGCATCCATACCTCCCTCACCACTCTACGTCCGTGGAGGTACATTGCACTGATGCGCCCACTGTCCGAATGGGCTCCCATGCTCTTATTGCCACTTTTTTTGCTGTTAGTATAACGCCAGCAGTCAAGTGAAGGAATGCCACCGATAAATGTAAGCAATGCCATTTAATGTCACTGGATTATTTCAGGGTTAGCTGTTGATTGTGGATGTATTAAAGATTTTTCAGCTAAGGCATTCTAATGCTGTTGCACAGCCAGTATGCCAATGATGAAACTTGTTACTACCTTCAGATTTTTGCACTGTTAATGCTTATAGATTACATACCTCACTTTCATGAGATAAGTTAAATTTTTTGTACAGTGTCACCAAAATGCCAAGGCACTGATGTCATTTTATTTTGGTTAAACTACACAGACAATTATGAAGACAAGAGGAAAGGTCAAGAGTGGGCACCTCCTCCTCCGGCTGTTCTCTTGATTCGTTCGATCAAGTTTTTATGTTTGATCGATTATCAAGATTGGGATAGCAATTTTTAAGGTCCCCCCGAGTTCGAAATGATATTTACCTTGGAGGTACATGGTTTGCAATTTTTTCATACTGTCATTAGTTAATAATGCTAGTTACCTTCAGACTTTTGTATTTGGTTTAATGCTCATGCAGAGCTAGTATACCAATGCTGAAACTTGTTACCTTTACATTTTGTATTGTTAATTCTTATAGAAACCTTCCAGTGCTAGAGTTTATTGAAATCTGTTCAGTAAAACCATTGTACTGTACCCTGTAATAAACTAACTACTCTACTGTTGCACTAGCCACTGGATTAGTGTATATTTGTAGTATTCGAATGGTGTTGCATTAGCGTATGGACATAAATAAAGTGTGGCAAGCTTTCCCAGATATGTGCTCAAGAAAACTACTACCTGTTTTTCTAAATACTAGACGTTTGGGTACTTTAAATTGAACCGCGAAAACGTCTTATATTAAGGAACAAAGGGTGTACAGTTCACTCAAATTATCCCGGTAAAGCTATCCACAACTTTGTTAAAATTAATGTTCATTATGTTATCGGAGGAGGTCTGTATGTTTGTCTCTAATGCCTGTCGACTACATACTTGACATCATGATGTAATGTTAAGTCATTTCCTTTCATACAGTGTCACTGAATTGTCAAGGCGGTGATGGCATTTTATTTTAGTAGAAGTGCACAAAATTTGCTTAAAAGAAGAGGAAAGGTCAGGAATGGCTCAGTTTTTCAGAAAAAACCATTTATGCCTTCCTGACATCAGCCGCTGTTGCTTTATTTATTCCTTCAAACAGGTGGTTAGAAACAGTCTTGCTACCTTTTCCCATTATGAAATTGGAATGCTTATATTTGTGAGTCTATGCTTCAACTAGTGCCACTTTTAGAGTAATCACACTTTCAATATCTATGCAAACAGGGATGCTCGATTTTAGTGGAACTGCACAAAAAGTCCAACTGGTTCAACATTAGGAGCATGTTTTTTTCCAAACATTTATATCCAATTGGTGGCACTATGAGCTGTTCATTACGGAGGTACATGGTTTGCTACTATCTTGCTAATCTTTTTGTACTATCATTAGATAGTAATACTAGTGGTTTGCATGTGAATTTATTGGCAGGGTGGACCTACATTGGAGGTGCAGGACAGGATTCATTGATTGGATGCTCAATTTCGGTTGTATTGATTTCACCTCTTCCATCACTGCGAACATGGATATCCTTGGTCTGATGAAGAATAGGCGCTATATTTCTGCTCTGAACCAGCAAATCAATTCAGTATGAAATTGTCCAGGGCAAAACATAACTGTATCAGATTGTCCAGTGCAGAACATGACAGATGCTAAGCAGAAGAGACATGTTTAAACCGAAAATACAAGGTGTGGTATATGTTTCCTAGCTGCTTGATATTTGTGTAGACAGAGATGTCTGCCCGTTGCTATTTGGCAAACAAACAAAGTGTCCGCAATTTTGGTTGAACTGCACAAGAGAATAGTATAGTCACTGCATGAAGTGCCATTTGAAAATAGACACAGAAAGATTGGATGGTCACTTCATGGACTGCAGAAAACTAGTACTGTACTATTTATTAGCCAACACTTGGTGCTTCATTGCTTTGGTCTGATTATACAATGGGCATCATTTTGCCTAAGTTGAAGTTTATATTCCAAAAATAGTCTCGCGGTGTGATCGAGAGAAGACCAAATCATATTGCAGCGGATGTTCCTCCATCATGTGTGGTTCATTCTCATGGTTCCAGTTGTTGGTGAAACCACTTATGTTTGCAACAGGAATTGTAGACTTCACAAACAAATTTTTCTTTCAATTTGTACTGAATGTTGGCCAAGAGAAGCATCCATGTTAGTAGGAAGAACAGATGTTTTTTCTAGATCTCTGCTTTTGGAGCTACATATTTGTATATGATCTGTTATTGTATATCTTAATATTTTTTTGTTGATTTGTTATTGTATATCTTAATATTTTTGTATATAAACTTGGTCAAAGTTTGTAAAGCTTTGACCAAAGCTAATATGCGAACTAAATAAAAATGGAGGGAGTACCTCCTTTCCAGTTTGCAGGGCTTAATTCAAACCTCTCACCAACCAAGGTACTCCCTCCATCCGAGATTTATTAGTCCCGTGAGCAAAGCAGCAAGACCAAGGCATGGCAATAATTAACGACATGCAAAAGTTTAAGCCTAATTAATTCCAACAATTTAAGTGGCTGCATGCGTGCCCTCGGCTGCGACTCATTGCATGCTGCGTCGCGTACTGCCTACGAGCGATTCTGAGTGCCTGCATGCAGCCGGCCGTAATTAAGGCAGCTAACTGATGCAAAAAAAGATACACTTTAAATCTGTGGAATCATTATTGACAAGGAGGGAGATGATTCGAGTGCACTCGTTTGACTGCCATGCCGGTGTGCGACCCAGACGGGATGGGACGGCACAGTCATAATTTCAGTTTCTCTAGTTTTCCACGGCAAGCTGGCGCGCTAAGCCATTATGCATTGAATTCCGATGACCGTCACGCTACCTTCTGCCTATAAGTACTGTTTCCCGGCCTTATCAGCTGCCACAGTGACCCAACTCGCCATATCCTCATAAGCCCCCACCGGCCCGACGTCGCTCACCACGTCCGCCATGCCCCCGCCCGTCTGCGGTAGGCGACGCCGGAGGCGGTCACCGCCGGAACTAGTGTTCGGGTTTTCACCGGAAGGCAGACGGAGGGAGGAGGCATTCTATCTGTCTTTAGATGGCAATGCGGAGATCGAGGAGTTGTTGGAGCACGATCGCATGACGGAGGGGCAGGAGTTGTTGGAGCGCGACCGCCTAGCAGAGGAGCAGCATATCGCCGATTTGCGCCGCCAGCGGGACATGGAGCAGCAGCGCACCGATGCTCTGAGTCACGAGCAGAGCCCCCGCAACTGGGCCAACTACGTGGAGGCCGGCACCCGGCGCCCGGCAAATAGCCCTAGAGGCTGTCGGGCACGAACGCGTTCGCGACGCCAATTTTTACTACCAGCTCGTCAAGTGGGTTTCCTGCTTGGAAGCCAAAGCTTCAGTGGACCACGCCGGCATGGAAAGGGCCAACGCGCGCGAGCAACGTGCCCTATCGCACCTCTGGCAAGTCCGAGGCGAGGCGGAGGACACCGGTGCCGGCGTTTAGCATGGACAGCAGATGGCGGCTGGGATCGTCTAGTTAGCTAAGAGTAAGTTAGTACTTGTACGCTACTAGAGTGTTAGTGAGAGTAGATAGTTAACTTGGCTATGATGGTTGTCAACGTGGAAGTTCAGTACTGTATATGTGGATCAGACCTGTTACTTTGGTCTGAATATTGAATTTTCCATTTGAACGTATGGAATGGGCTGTTATTTTTTTAAATGTGTTGTATTTGTCCTCCACGGTTTAGAGGCTGACTTGTGGGCCTAGCAAGTTGATGCGTACACAATCAGGAGATGATTGTACATGGAGAGGATGACAGCGGGGACCCGCCAAGGTCATGGCAGTACGCAAGCAAGTGCCTCCTTATTTCAAGCCAATAAAAAAATGGCTCCTCCTAGTGGATTTCTGACATCTAGGTCCCATGCCTGTAGCGACCCGACCCGAATGGATCAAGTCTCTGTGCTTATGTGTCATCCCTGGATCAGTATGCTGACACACACAGTACTCGAAGGATTTATAACAGAGGTAAATCACATGTATAAAGTAACGTAAATTCTATTACCTCAATCCATATAGCGGAAGCAACAAGGTTGTGGGTTCCCATCAACACCAACGGCAAAGTTGAGTGTAGAAATCGTAACCCTAACGTATCACTTACTCGTCGTAAGAAACCTGCAACATGAGACGTTGCAGCCCGAAACGGGTCAGTACATTGAATGTACTGGCAAATTCACACCATAGAGAATAATGAACAATGGCTATCACTACATGCATATTTGGCTGGTGGAAAAGCTCTATGGTTATAAGGTTTTTGCGTAAAGCCAATTTTTTCCTACTACAAAGGAAT